>NW_027397143.1:3611284-3701082 GCF_003265705.2 Callorhinus ursinus | reverse complement strand
CTTCTTCTTCTTCTTCTTCTTCTTCTTCTTCTTCTTCTTCTTCTTCTTCTTCTTTCTTTTTAACATATATTATTTGCTTCAGAATACCACATCTTCTTTATCCATTCATCTGTCAATGGATATCTTAGCTCTTTCCATAGTTTGGCTATTGTGGACATTGCTGCTATAAACACTGGGGAGCACATACCCCTTTGGATCCGTACATTTGTATCTTTGGGGTAAATACCCAGTAGTGCAATTGCTGGGTTGTAGGGTAGCTCTATTTTCAACTTTCTAAGGAACCTCCATACTGTTTTCAAGAGTGGCTGCACCAGCTTGCATTCCCACCAACATTGTAGGAAGGTTCCCCTTTCTCCACATCCCCGCCAACATCTGTCATTTCCTGACTTGTTAATTTTAGCAATTCTGACTGGTTTGAGGTGGTATCTCATTGAGGTTTTGATTTGGATTTCCCTGATGCCGAGCAATATTGAGCACTTTTTCATGTGTCTGTTGGCCATTTGGATGTCTTCTTTGGAAAAATGTCTGTTCATGTCTTCTGCCCATTTCTTGATTGGAGTATTTGTTCTTTGGGTGTTGAGTTTGATAAGGTCTTTATAAATTTTGGATACTAGATCTTTATCGGATATGTCATTTGCAAATATCTTCTCTGGAAAATAGTATAGAGGTTCCTCAGGAAGTTAAAAATTGAGCTACCTTATGACCTAGGAATTGCACTACTAGATATTTACCCTTATTTTATATACATATATATATATACACATATATATACATATATATATACACATATACACACACACACATATATATATATATTCTAGAGTGGCTGCACCAGCTTGCATTCCCACCAACAGTGTAAGAGGGTTCCCCCTCTCTGCGTCTTTGCCAACACCTGTCATACCTGATTTATTAATTTTAGCCATTCTGACTGGTGTGAGGTGCTATCTCATTGTGGTTTTGGTTTATATTTCCCTGATGCTGAGTGATTTTGAGCATTTTTTCATGTGTCTGTTGATCATTTGTATGTCTTCTTTGGAGAAATGTCTGTTCATGTCTTGTGCCCATTTCTTGACTGGATTTTTTGTTTGTTTGTTTTATTGGGTGTTGAGTTGATAAGTTCTTTATCGCTTTAGAATACTATCTTTTATCTGATAAGTCATTAGCAAATATCTTCTCCCATTCCGTAGGTTGCCTTATAGATCTGTTGACTTTCCTTTGCTGAGCAAAGCTTTTTATCCTGATGAAGTCCCAAAAGTTCATTTTTGCTCTTGTTCCCCTTGCCTTTGGAGACTTGTCTAGCAATTAGTTGCTGTGGCCAAGATCAAAGACGTTTCTGCCTGCGTTCTCTCATCTAGGATTCTAATTGATTCCTGTCTCACATTTAGGTCTTTCATCCATTTTGAGTCTATTTTTTTGTATGGTATAAGAAACTGGTCCAGTTTCATTCTTCTGTATGTGGCTGTTTAATTTTCCCAACACCATTTGTTGAACAAACTGACTTTTTTCCACTGGATATTCTTTCCTGCTTTGTTGAAGATTAGTTGACCATAGAGTTGAGGGTCCATTTCTGGGTTCTCTATTCTGTTCCATTGATCTATGTGTCTTTTTTTTGTGCCAGTACCATGCTATCTTGATGATAATAGCTTTATAATATAGCTTGAAGTCTGGAATTTTAATGCCACCCTTTTGGTTTCTTTTTCAACATTCTTTTGCTATTCGAAGTCTTTTCTGGTTCCATACAAATTATAGGATTATTTGTTCCTGCTCTTTGAAAAATGCTGGTGGTATTTTGATAGGGATTGCATTGGATGTGTGGTTGGCTTTGGGTAGCATAGACATTTTAACAATATTTTTTCTTCCATTCCATGAGTATGGAATGTTTTTCTATTTCTTCATGTCTTTCTCAATTTTTTTCATGAGTGTTCTATAGTTTTCAGAGTACACATCCTTTACCTCTTTGGTTAGGTTTACTCCTATCTTATGGATTTTGGTGCAATTGTAAAAGGGATTGATCCCTTGATTTCTCTTTCTTCTGCCTCACTGTTAGTGTATAGAAAGGCAAGTGACTTCTGTGCATTGATTTTTTATCCTGCAACTTTGTTGAATTCCTGTATCAGTTCTAGCAAGTTTTGGGTGGAGTCTTTTGGGTTTTCTACATAGAGTATGATGTTGTCTGCAAAGAGTGAATGTTTGACTTCTTCTTTGCCAATTTAGGTACCTTTTATTTCTTCTTGTTGTCTAATTGCTGAGGACAGGACATCCAGTACTAATTTGAACAATGATGGTAAGAGTGTACATCCTTGTCATATTCCTGACCTTAGGGGAAAAGTTCATTTTTCCCCCATTTAGGACCATATTCACTGTGGGTCTTTCATAAATGGCTTTTATGATGTTGAGGTGTGTTCCCTCTATCCCCACATACAGGAAGGTTTTTATCAAGAAAGGATGGTGTATTTTGTCAAATGCTTTTTTTAATTTAATTTAATTTTATTATGTTATGTTAGTCACCATACATTATTAGTTTTTGATGTATCGATCCATGATTCATTGTTTTTGTATAACACCCAGTGTTCCATTGCAGTTTGTCAAATGCTTTTACTGCATTAATTGAGAGGATCACATCATTTTTGTTCTTTCTTTTATTAATGTGGGATATCACATTGATTGAATTGGAATGTTGAACTACACTTGCAGCCCAGGAATAAATCCTGCTTGGTCATGGTGAATAATCCTTTTAATGTACTCTTGGATCCTATGGGCTAGTATCTTGGTGAGAATTTTTGCATTCTTGTTTCTCAGGGATATTGCTCTGTAATTCTTTTTGGTGGGGTCTTTGTCTGCTTTTGAGATTAAGGTAATGCTGGCCTCATAGAATGAGTTTGGAAGTTTTCCTTCCATTTCTATTTTTTGAAAGAGCTTCTGAAGAATAGCTATTAGTTGTTCTTTAAATGTTTTGTACAATTCTCCTGGTAGCAATCTAGCCCTGGACTCTCATTTGTTGGGAGATTTTTGATGACTGCTTCAGTTTCTGTGCTGGTTATGGGTCTGTCCAGATTTTCTATTTATTCCTGTTACAGTTTTAGCAATTTATATGTTTCTAGAAATACATCCATTTTTTCCATCTTGCCTAATTTGTTGGCATATAATTGCTCATAATATACTCAGCATTCTTTGTATTTCTTCTGTCCTGGTTTTGATCTCTCATCTTTCATTCATGATTTTATTTATCTGGGTCCTTTCTCTTTTCTTTTGGATAGGTCTGGACAGGGTTTTATGATTTTATTAATTCTTTCAAGGAAAGAGCTCTTAGTTCCGTTGATCTGTTCAACTGTACTTTTGGTTTCTATTTCATTGATTTCTGCTCCAATCTTTATTAATTTTCTTCTCCTGCTGGATTTAGGCTTTATTTGCTGTTTTTTCTCCAGGTCCTTTAGGTGTAAGTTTAGCTTGTGTATTTGAGATCTTCCTTGTTTCTTTCTTTCTTTTTTTTTAAATTTTATTATGTTATGTTAGTCACCATACAATACATCATTAGTTTTTGATGTGGTGATGAACGATCCATTGTTTTTGTATAACACCCAGTGCTCCATGCAGTACTTGCCCTCCTTAATACCCATCACTGGGCAAACCCATCCTCCCACCCCACCTCCCCTCTAAAACCCTGTTTGATTCTCAGAGTCCATAGTCTCTCACGGTTCATCTCTCCCTCCAATTCGCCCTCCTTCATTTTCCCTTCCTTCTCCTAATGACCCCATGTTATTCTTTATGTTCCACAAATAAGTGAAACCATATAATAATTGACTTTCTCTGCCTGACTTATTTCACTTAGCATAATCTCCTCCAGTCCCAACCATGTTGATGTAAAAGTTGAGTATTCATCCTTTCTGATGGCTGAGTAATATTCCATTGTATATATGGACCACATCTTCTTTATCCATTCATCTGTTGAAGGGCATCTTGGCTCATTCCACAGTTTGGCTAATGTGGAACATATTGCTATGAACAATGGGGTGCAAATGGTCCTTCTTTTCACTGCATCTGTCTTTGTGGTACCCAGGAGTGCAACTGCTGGGTCATAGGGTAGCTCTATTTTTAAATTTTTGAGGCACATCCACACTGTTTTCCAAAGTGGCTATACCAGCTTGCATTCCCACCAAGGGTGTAAGAGGGTTCCCCTTTCTCCACAACCTCTCCAACATTTGTTGTTTCTTGCCTGTCCATTTTTGCCATTCTAACTGGTGTAAGGTGGAATCTCAATGTGGTTTTGATTGATGGCTAATGATGATAAACATTTTTTCATGTGTGTGTTAGCCATTTGTATGTCTTCCTCAGAGAAGTGTCTTTTCATGTCTTCTGCCCATTTTTTGACTTGATTATTTGTTTTTTGGGTGTTGCGTTTGAGAAGTTCTTTATAGATCTTGGATACCAGCTCTTTATCTGTAGTGTCATTTGTAAATATCTTCTCCCATTCTGTGGGTTGCCTCTTTGTTTTGTTGACTGTTTCCTTTGCTGTGCAGACTTTTTATCTTGATGAAGTCCCAAAAGTTCATTTTTGCTTTTGTTTCACTAGCTTTTGGAGATGTATCTTGAAAGACGTTGCAGTGGCCAATGTCAAAGAGGTTACTGCCTATGTACTTCTCTAGGATTTTGATGGATTCCTGTCTCACACTGAGGTCTTTCATCCCTTTTGAGTTTATCTTTGTGTATGGTGTTAGAGATTGGTCGAGTTTCATTCTTCTGCATGTGGCTGTCCAATTTTCCCAGCACCATTTATTGAAGAGACTATCTTTTTTCCATTGCATGTTTATTCCTGTTTTGTCAAAGATTATTTGACCATAGAGTTGAGGGTCCCTAGCTGGGTTCTCTATTCTGTTCCATTGGTCTATAAGTCTGTTTTTGTGCCAGTACCATGCTGTCTTGGTGATCACAGCTTGGTAATATAGCTTGAAATCGGGCAACGTGATGCCACCAGCCTTGTTTTCCTTTTTCAACATTTCCTTGGCAATTCAGGAGTCTTTTCTGATTCCATACAAATTTTAGGATTGTTTGTTCCAGCAGTTTCAAATATGTCATTGGAATTTTGATTGGGATGGCTGTGAGGTACAGATTACTCTGGGTAGCATGGACATTTTAACAATGTTTATTCTTCCGATCCATGAGTATGGAATATTTTTCCATCTTTCTGTGTCTTCTTCAATTTCTTTCATGAGTGTTCTGTAGTTCCTAGAGTTTAGATCCTTTACCTCCTTAGTTAGGTTTATTCTGAGGTATCTTATGGTTTTTGCTGCTATTGTAAATGGAATCATTTCTCTAATTTCTCTTTCTACAGTTGCATTCTTGGTGTATAAGAAAGCAACTGATTTCTGTGCATTGATTTTGTATCCTGCCACATTACTGAATTGCTGTATGAGTTCTAGTAACTTGGGGGTGGAGTCCTTTGGGTTTTCCACATAAAGTATCATGTCATCTGCGAAAAGAGAGAGTTTGACTTCTTCTTTGCCAATTTGAATACCTTTTATTTGCTTTTGTTGTCTGATTGGTGAGGTTAGGACTTCTAGTACTATGTTGAACAATAGTCGCAAGAGTGGGCATCCTTGACATGTTCCTGATCTTAAGGGAGAGGGGCCTCAGCTTTTCCCCACTGAGGGTGATATTCGCTGTGGGTGTTTCATAGATGGATTTTATGAACTTGAGGAATGTTCCCTCTATCCCTATACTCTGAAGAGTTTTAATAGGGAAAGGGTGCTGTATTTTGTCAAATGCTTTTTCTACATCAATTGAGAGGACCATATGGTTCTTCTCTCTCCTCTTATTAATGTGTTATAGCACGTTGATTGACTTGTGAATGTTGAACCACCCTTGCATCCCGGGGATAAATCCCACTTGGTCATGGTGGATGATCCTTTTAATGTATTGTTCAATCCTATTAGCTAGGATTTTGTTGAGGATTCTGAAATCCATATTCATCAGGGATATTGGTCTGAAATTCTCCTTTTTGATGGGGTCTTTGCCTGGTTTGGGTATTACAGTAATGCTGGCCTCATGGAATGAGTTTGGAATTTTCCCTTCTGTTTCTATTTTTTGAAACAGCTTCAGTAGAAAAGGTATTATTTCTTCTTTGAATGTTTGGTAGAATTCCCCAGGGAACCATCAGGCCCTGGACTCTTGTTTTTTGGGAGGTTTGGGATCACTGCTTCAATCTCGTTACTGGTTATTGGCCTATTCAGGTTGTCAATTTCTTCCTGTTTCAGTCTTGGCAGCTTATAGGTTTCCAGGAAGGCCTCCATTTCATCCAGATTGCTCAGTTTATTGGCATTTAGTTGTTGATAATAATTTCTAATAATTGTTCCTATTTCCTTGGTGTTAGTCGTGATCTCTCCCCTTTCATTCATAATTTTATTAATTTGGGTCCTTTCTCTTTTCTTTTGGATAGGTCTGGCCAGTGGTTTATCGATCTTATTAATTCTTTCAAACAACCAACTTCTAGTTTCATTGATCTGATCTACTGTGTTTCTGGTGTCTAATTCATTGATCTCTGCTCTAATCTTAATTATTTCTCTTCTAATGCTTGGCTTAGGCATCGTTTGTTGTTTTTTCTCTAGTTCTTTAAGGTATAGAGTTAGTTGGTGAATTCAGGATTTTTCTACTTTTTTTTGATTGAGTCTTGTATGGCTATGTATTTCCCCCTTAGGACCACCTCTGCAGTATCCCATAAGTTTTGGACCCCATAGGTGTTTTCATTCTCATAGGTTTCCATTAATTGTTTAAGTTCTTCTTTGATTTCCTGGTTGACCCAAACGTTCTTGAGCAGAGTGGTCTTTAGCTTCCAAGTGTTTGAATTTCTGCCAGATTTTTTCTTGTGATTGAATTCCAGTTTTAAAGCATTGTGGTCTGAGAATATGCAGGGAATAATCTCAATCTTTTGGTATCGGTTGAGACCTGATTTGTGACCCAGTATGTGGTCTGTTCTGGAGAAAGTTCCATGTGCACTCGAGAAGAATGAATATTCTGATATTTTAGGGTGGAATGTTCTGTATATATCTGTGAGGTCCATCTGGTTCAGTGTGTCTTTCAAAGCTCTTGTTTCTTTGTTGATTTTCTGCTGAGATGATCTGTCCATTGCTGAGAGTGGAGTATTGAGGTCTCCTCCAATTAACGTATTGTTATTAATATAACTCTTTATTTTGGTTAACAGTTGGCTTATGTAGATGGCTGCTTCCATGTTGGGGGCATAGATATTTACAATTGTTAGATCTTCTTGTTGGATAGACCCTTTAAGAATTATATAGTGTCCTTCTGTGTCTCTAACTGCCATCTTTAGTTTAATATCTAATTTGTCTGATATAAGAATTGCTACCTCAGCTTTCTTTTGAGGTCCGCTGGCATGGAAGATGGATCTCCATCCCTTCACTTTCAGTCTGGATGTATCTTTAGGTTCAAAATGAGTCTCTTGTAGGCAGCATATGGATAGGTCCTGTCTTTTTATCCAATCTGCAACCCTGTGCCATTTTATGGGAGCATTTAGGCCATTCACGTTGAGAGTGATTATTGAAAGATATGAATTAATTGTCATCATGTTGCCTGTGAAGACATTGTTTTTATAGATTGTCCCTGTAAATTTCTGGTGTGTATCACTCGAGATCTTTTTCCTTTTATAGAACCCCCCTTAATAGTTCTTGCAGGGCCCGCTTAGTGGTCACATATTCTTTCAGTTTCTACTGGTCTTGGAAGCTCTGTATCTCTCCATCCATTCTAAATGACAGCCTTGCTGGATAAAGTATTCTTGGCTGCATGTTCTTCTCATTTAATACCGTGAATATGTCTTGCCAGCCCTTTCTGGCTTGCCAGGTCTCTGTGGATAGGTCTGACATTATTCTGATGTTCCTCCCTGTGTACATAAGGAATCTCTTCCCCCAACTGCCCTTAAAATGGGTTCCTTGGTTCTAAGATTTGCGAGTTTTACTATTACATGCTGGGGTGTTGGCCTGTTTTCCTTGATCTTGGGAAGTGTCCTCTCTGCCTCTAGGATGCGAATGTTTGTTTCATTCCACAGATTAGGGAAGTTCTCAGCTATGATTTGCTCAAATATATCTTCTAGTCCTCTCTCTCTCCACTCCCTCCGGGATTCCAATTATTCTGACATTGGAATGCTTCATGGTGTCACTTATTTCTCTGTTTCTATTTTCATAGTTTCTGAGTTGTTTTTCCCTGACCTCCTCTTTTCCCTTTTTATCTATTAAATTGTCTTCCAGGTCACTAATTCGTTCTTCTGCCTCACTTACCCTAGCTATT
The DNA here is from genome assembly GCF_003265705.2 of Callorhinus ursinus. Classification (NCBI taxonomy): domain Eukaryota; kingdom Metazoa; phylum Chordata; class Mammalia; order Carnivora; family Otariidae; genus Callorhinus; species Callorhinus ursinus. The sequence continues at coordinate 3,692,790 of NW_027397143.1, read as the reverse complement.
AGATTATCTAGATTGGATCTCATTGATAGCATTTTTAAGTTCTGCCAATTCAGCTTTTATTTCTGCCCTTAGAGACACTATGTTGCCATTAATTGATTTCTCCATTCTAGCTATTGTCTTCACAATTGTTAGCCTGAATTCCATCTCTGACATGTTAGTTATATCTGCAGCCATTTGTAAATCTGCAACATAAGTCATAATCTCTGAGTTTTCCTATTTTGGGGGTTCCTCCCACTAGTCATTCTGTTGAGGGGTGGTTGAGGGAATGTATAGACTCCAAATTATTGACCAGAATCTAAGTAAGATGCACCTGTTTTCTAGGGATCTTAGGGTTTTTGGCCTCCTGGTTTCGCAGCCTGTCTTCTGGGAAGGAGCTTGCTGCACTGTTACTCAGGCAACCCTGTTTGGACAGAGTTGCCCTGCCCCCCTGTGGCGGGGGATGGGCTCAGTGGGAACCAGTTTTGGGGGCTTTTGTTCTCTGGTGGCTTTCCCTGGTGGCTTTCTGCATCTCTTCCAAGAGTCAGAGCAGAAAGTTTCCAGCCCTCTGCCTCAGAGCAGAGAGATCGCAGTCTGTTCTTCAGTGAACTCTCCAGGCCACACTATCTCTGTTTCTGTCCATGCTGCTATATGGGTTGTGTGCCCCTCTGCAGCACTCCCAGTCATCGCCTCCAGGTGGGGGCATGTCTCTGCCCTTTGTGCTTCTAGAACCACCAGCCACCCCCAGTTTGCTCACAAAGCCCCGCCACTCCAGGTTTACATCCAGGGGCTGCCCAAAAGTCCTTTCCCTGCTGCTAGCAGTCTGCGAGTCTGTACCCTGTCCCCAGCGGGGGAGGCTATCCCTCACAGGTGGTGTAGGATCTCCACAGCCAGGCTCCCTCCCACTGCCATTTATTCTCCAATATCTGCCCACGGAATCATGGCTCCCCGCTTCATACCTCGAAACCAACCGCCTGCGATATTCTGTTTGTAGCGATCCATATCTTTTTACATCTCAGGCTGAATTTGTGGGTGCTCAGAGTGGACTGGTAGATATCCAGCTGAATTCTAGGGACCAGTTGGAATAGGTTCCCCTACTCCTCTGCCATCTTTCCCCCCTCCCTTCCTTATTTCTTGAAAAAGGCTTGTACTGCTATATAGTTCCCTCATAGGACCCCCTTTGCTGCATCCCAAAGGTGTTGAACAGTTGTGTTTTCATTTTCATTTGTTTCCATGAATTTTTAAAATTCTTCTTTAAATTCTCTGGTTGACTCATTCATTATTTAGTAGGATGAATCAACTCATGTTCATTCTCACATGTATGTGAGAATCTCACAACTCAAATCCATGTATTTGAGTTCTTTCCAAATTTCCTCTTCTGATTGTGTCCTAGTTTCAAAGCATTGTTGTCCAAAAATACACAGGGAATGATCCCAATCTTTTGGTCCCAGTTGAGACCTGATTTGTGAACCAGTATGTGATCGATTCTGGAAAATGTTCCATGTGCGCTCGAGAAGAATGTGTATTCTTTTGCTTTAGGATGGAATGCTCTGAATATGTCTGTGAACTCCATCTGGTGTCCTTGTTATTCAAAGCTCTTGTTTCCTTGTTGATCTTCTGCTTGGATGATCTGTCCATTGCTGTCAGTGAGGTGTTAATTTCCCGTACTATTATTATATTATTATCAATGAGTATCTTTAATTTTGTTAGTAATTGGTTTATATATTTGGCCACTCCCATGTTAGGGGCATAAATATTTACCTTTGTTAGATCTTCTTGTTGGATAAACCCTTTTATTATGATATTGTGTCCTTCTTCATCCCTTGCTACAGTCTTTGGTTTGAAAACTAGTTTGTCTGACAGTAAATGGCTACTCCAGCTTTATTTTGATGTCTATTAGCCTGATAAATGGTTCTCCACTCTGTCACTTTCAATCTGGAGGTGTCTTTGGAACTAAAATGAGTCTCTTGTAAGCAACATATTGGTGGATCTTCTTTTTTTATACATTGTCATACCCTATGTCTTTTGATTAGAGCATTGAGTCCATTTACATTGAATAATTATTGGAAGACTTGAATTTAGTGCCATTGTATTACCTGTAATGTCATTGTTACTGTTGATCATCTCTTTTCCTTTCTGATCTTTGTTACTTTTTGGCTTTCTCTCCACTCAAATAATTCCCCTTAATCTTTTCTGCAGGGCTGGTTTAGTCATCACAAATTCCTTTAGTTTTTGTTTGTCCTGGAAGCTCTTTATCGCTCCTATTCTGAATGAAAGCTTTGATAGATAAAGTAATCTTAGTGCATATTTTTTTCTCATTTTGTACATGAATATATCATGCCTGTCCTTTCTGGCTTGCCAGGTCTCTGTGGACAGGTCAGCTGCCAGCCTTATGTTTCTACCATTGTTGTTTATAGATCTCTTGTCCTGAGCTGCTTTCAGGATTTTCTCTTTATCTTTGAAATTTGCAGGCCTCACTATTATTTATCAAGGTTTGACCTAATTTTATTGATTTTGAAGGGGTTTATTATCCTTCCTGGATTGAATGTCTGTTTCCTTCCTTAGTTTAAGGAAGTTCTGAGCTACAATTTGTTCAAATAAAACTTTTGATCCTTTCTCCCACTCCTCATCTTCTGGGACCCCTGTGATACTGATATTATTTTGCTTTATGGAATCACTGATTTCTCTAAGTCTCCCTTTGTGATCTAATAGTTCTCTTTCTCTCTTCTTTTCAGCTTTCTTATTTTTCATCATTTTATTTTCTATATCACTCATTTGGTCTTCTACTTCATTCATCCTTGTTTTTATGGCCTCCACTTGGGATTGCATATTGGCAATAACATTTTTAAATTTGGACTGAGTTAATTGTAGTTTTGTTTTGTTTTTATTTTTTTCATTTCTACAGTAAATGTTTCTCTATTGCCTTCTATGCTTTTTTAAAGCCTAGTTAGTATCTTTATAATCATTGTTTTAAATCTTAGGTCAGACATCTTTACTTACACCCATATCAATTAAATCTCTTTCAGTGAGTGCTATATCTTGTTCTTTCTATTGGGGTGAATTTCTCTGTCTCCTCATTTTGTCCAGAAAGGAAACACAGAAAGAAAAGGAAAAAACAAGAATAACAACGACAACAGAAAAAACAAAAATAAAAAAGAACAAAACAAAATAAACACTAGATCTTGGCCTCCTTGTTAAAAGAAACTAGATCCCAAAATAAGAAAGAAAGAAAGAAAAATATTAGATAGATAGACGATAGATAGATAATAGATAGATAGATAGACATAGATATAAATAGATTGTTATATTGCTATATTGATATTTATAAAATAAAATACAATGGAAGGAAACAAAAAATTTAAAAAATATATAATGTATATATAAAAATCAAAATTAAAGAATAAAAGAATTGCAATGAATCATGGAACACTACATCAAAAATTAATGATGTACTGTATGGTGACTAACATAACATAATAAAATAAAATAAAATTTAAAAAAGAATTGAAAAAATAACACAATAACTGAAAAAATAATATTAAAAGACTAAAGAATAAAAATACAAAGAATGCTATATACTGTTTTCCCCAAGAGCTGAAGCTTTGCAGCTCTCTATGATCAGTAAACTTGGTGGGAGCCAATTGTTTGTGCTGGCCTTCTCGGGGATGGGCCTGTCGTGCTGATTCTTAGGTGGACCAGCCCTATTGCAAATGTGTCTCCCTTACACAGATGCAGTGCTCAGTGTAAGTGGTTCCAGATTCCAACATGTGTGGCTGTTTTGTTCCCTGAAGTCTTTCAATTCAATGATCTATGGGATGAATATGGTGGCTCCCTTCTCTCTAGCTCCAGAGCTGAAAGTTCACACTCCCCACTCTTCAGTGAGCCCTCAAAGAAAAGCAATCACTCTTGTCTTCCCTGTTTCCATCAGAACTCTGAGTTCACCCTGTCTATGACCAAGTTTTGTTTTTGTTTGTTGTTTTTATTTTTTTGTCTCAGGCATGTGACTGAGTTTCAGAACTCCAAATTTTATGGACTCCTGTGGCTGGGATCCATACTGTTCCTCCTAGGAGAGGGAGTGGGTCTCATCACACTTCTGCTTTTTGCTGGGCCCCTTACAGGAAAGCAATGGCATGACCATGGAGTGGTTCACAGTTTGTGGCAACATAGAACAGAAAACTGGCCCCTAGACTCATTGTTTTTAGCCAGTTTCCCCACTCCTATGCCTGGGAACTCTGCTCCACTCAGGCACCCACCCACCCAACCCCCGCATTCTTCTTGTGACCCCAGGGATCCTGAGACCACACTGTCACACCTATGATTCTGCCGATTCAACACCTGAGCACCTTTAAGCCAGGCACGTCCTTCACTGTAGCAGACTTTTAAACATCCCAATTTTGCTCTCTTTTGTTTATAATACTTTGCAGTAGTCTCCTTAAGCAGGGTCCCTCTCCTCTGCCATATCCTCAGTTATGTCACTGCAGGTTCAAATCTCTACACCTCCTAACTTTTCTACAAGTAGACTCACAGCATTTCTTTTCTCAGATCTATGATTGATTTCTCAGATGTTCAGAATGATTTGATACCTATCTGGCTGTATTCCAGTGTCAACGTCTAGTGTGTTGGGGTCCCTGGGTAAGGGCTGCGAAATCACCGGGACACAGGGGATGCAGAGCAAAGGCAGCACTTGCAACTGCATGCTGTCGTTTATTTTCCACATAGCTATATACTTGTAGCAATCAGGTAAGCATAACAATATGTACTTTCACACATAATGGGATTAAACTAACATCCTTGAAGAAAGATACATTAAAGAATTCTCTCAGCCACCCTTCCTCTGGAGACAGCATGTTCTTGTCCTAAGGAGGGACGCCTCTAATCTAGGCAAGAGCCACTTCTTGCAGATCCAGGCATTCAGAACTTGCAACATGAGATAAGGGGAAGAGAACATTTTCTCCTCCTTGCTCAGGTTTGCCTGGCTTTCCTAACTCTCACTGCAGTCCTTGAATGACCCTGGCTCGCAAGGGGCCTGCAAGCCTATGCCATCTCATTCCAGGGCTGAGACAAACTTAGGGACCCCCTACTCCTCTGCCATCTTAACTCTAATTATACTGGAATTTTTTAAATTATGAATAAATAAATAAATAAATAAATAAATAAATAAATAAATAAAATTTTTAAAAGTCTGCTTTGTTAGACCACCCATTAGCTTAATTTTTTGATTTGCTTTGTACTTCTGTAAATGTTGGGTCTTTTGTTTAACTATACAGTTACATATCTATGTAAAACATTTGCATAGTTCCAATGAAAATAAGTTGCATTAAGTGAAATCTAGCTTTTACCACTGACACTCTACCCAGTATCATCACTTCCCCTGTAGGTAATTAAATTTTATTCCTAAAGTTTTCTCTTGTTTAATGAAGAATATATGCAAATATATATTTATATTTTGAACTGTCTTAGATCATCAGTAACATACTATACACATAATTCTCCATCTTACTTTTTTCATTGAACAATAAACAATATATCCTGGAGATGAAGGCATAGCCATATATAGGGTATTACTCACTCCTTTGTATAGTTGTCACAGTTATAGCCACAGCTGTGGCTATAACATTTCCTATTGAAGATCATTTCAACTTAGTGTTTTCCCATTTCAAATAGTGCTGCAATTAATAACTTTAAATATATATTTTTTGGTAATTTTTCCAGTTTTTTTTGGTCCCTCCTCCCACCCCAGCTTATTTGGTTAAAAATGACAGATGAAATCATATATATTTAAAGTGCACAAGGTGATGATGTGATATAATTATACATTTTATGAAATGATTACCACAGTCAATTAATACATTCATCACCTCACATATTTACCTTTTGTGCGTGTATGGTAGTAATGCTCAGGACCTACACTGTTAGCAAACTTCAAGTATACAAAACAGTATTATTGACAATAGTCATATTCATCTTACAACTGAAAGCTTGTACTCTTTCAATAACATTACATCTTTTTCCCATTTTCCAACCCCTGCCAAAAACCAACCTACTCTCAATTTTTATGGCCCAGATTCTTCAAAGTGGGATCACTGTGGCAAAGTGTAAATGTGTGTGTAGTTTCCCTAGAGATGGTGTAATTCATCACCTTATAGGCTATATCATTTGTGCAACCACCAGCATTGTAGGACAACAACTATTTTTCTACAGTTTCACCAAACTTTGCAATTTCCCCTAATCTAATATGGGATAAATGATATCTTAGTGTAGATGCCATTTCTAATTTGCATTTCCCTCATTAGATGAGGGATTGGATATGTTTAAGGACCTTTTGCATTTTTCTTTTTATTTCCATGTAGTAATCACAATCCTCTTGTCTCTTATTCCCTAACCTCTGAAGTTTAGGCACAAAATATACTGCTAGCAAGCATGGAGTGTCTAGGCCCACAATATGCAAACCCTTTGACTATGTTCCCATCTTATGCACTTGTCTCTCTCACAAATACCCCAGATAAAGATTTTTCTTAGCTAATGTTTCTCTTTCATTTCCTGTGACACATGTTCATCTACCTTTTATGTTTATTAAATACAATGATAAGCCAAGAAAGGACAAGAAGGATATCAGTGAACATTAATTGATGATCTATTAAAGATCAGAATATATGCATTCATGAATGAAAGCAAATGTTTTGGAGAGGAAAATGGTGGCAGAGGAGGAGGACCCTAGGCTCACCTTGTCCCACAAATGCAACTGGGTAACTATCAAATTATCTTAAATACCCCAAGAATAGACCATGAGGACTACAGAACAAACTCCATGACTAAAGGAGAGAAGAGGCCACATCAAATAAGGTAGGAAATGTAGAGCCATGGTTTAGGGGAGAATGGGATCATGGGTGGCTGTGGAAGGAAAGGAGGCATGGTCATAGAGAAGAACAAGAGAGAATGGAGCACACAGGTAACACAAAAGGAAAACATTTCCCCAAAGCCATTGGCATAGGAAACAGGAGGGTCTGAATGTCATGATTTCTTGAAACTGGTAGGGCTTAAAGCCTGGAGTCTTAAAGGTCAGTGGCCTTGGCTGGTTTAGATCCCAGAGGCACTACACTGCTTTTGGAGAGAACACAGGCAAACAACCTGAGGATAGACAGTCTGGAAACAGTGATCTAAATAGCACCTGGGGCACACAGAGGGGAGAAGATTCAATCTTCTCAGACCAGTCCCTGAGAGGCATCATCATGGAGACACCTCTCTGGGAACAAAGGAAATGGTCAGTGTCCTTTCCCTCCCCCACCCCTCAGCATAAACACAGAGCCACCTGCAGGAAACAGCAGAGTGCCAACATTAGCTGCTTAACTTGTATACACCAAGCACCACCCCTCTGAGCTCCAGTGAAAATGCCCTTCTTAGGCTTCCATCAGTCCCAGCATGACAGGTTCCTCACCCAGAAGACCAGTACAAATCCCTGCCCACACCACATCTCCCACCAACCAGAGAGTTCTGCAGGGCTTCAGTTCTCATAGAGGTGGTGTCAGGTCTCATTTCACAAGAAGACCAGAGCACACTTAGTTAAAACTCAGGACATTCAGGACAAGGACCAAACACTGCCTACTGTAGGCAAGGAGAGCCTCTACAGACAATTGGCCTGAAAGAGCAGCCAAAACACAACAGCAAAGTCCATGCAACACAAACCAGAGACACGCCCTAAAACTGCACCACTTCTCTTTTTTTTAAGATTTTATTTATTTATTTATTTGAGAGAGTGAGAATGAGAGAGAGAGAGAGAGAGCACATGAGAGGGAGGAGGGTCAGAGGGAGAAGCAGACTCCCCGCTGAGCAGGGAGCCCAGTGCGGGACTCGATCCCAGGACTCCAGGATCACGACCTGAGCCAAAGGCAGTCATTTAACCAACTGAGCCACCCAGGCACCCTGTACCACTTCTTTATACCATACACAAAAATAAATAGAAAAATGGATTAAAGAATTAAATGTGAGGCCTGAAACCATAAAAATCCTAGAAGAGAACACAGGCAGTAACTTCCCTGATATTGGCTTTATCAACTTCTTTCTAGAAGAGTCTCCTGAGACAAGGGAAACAAAAGCAAAAATAAACTATTTGGACTACATCAAAAGAAAAAGCTTCTGCACAGTGAAGGAAACAACAAAAAATTAAAAGACAACCTCTGGAATGGGGCAAGATATTTGCAAATGACATACCTGATAAAGGGTTAGTATCCAAAATATACAAAGAGCTTATACAATACAACATACAAATAATAAATAACATAAAAATGGACAGAAGACATGAATAGACATGAATTTTTCCAAAGAAGGCATCCAGCTGGCCAAAAGACCCATGAAAATATGCTCAACATCACTCATTATCAAGGAAATGCAAATCAGAACTACAATGATATATCACCTTGCACTCGTCAGAATGGCTAAAATCAACAATACAAGAAACAGGAGGTATTGGTGAGGATGTGGAGAAAGGGGAACCCTCTTGCACCATTGGTAGAAATGCAAACTGGTGCAGTCACTCTGGAAAACAGTGTGGAGGTTCCCCAAAAAGTTAAAAATGGAAGTACCCAATGACACAGCACTACTAGGTATGTGCCCAAAGATTAGAAAAATACTAATTAAAAAGGATACATGTACCCCAATGTTTATAGCAGCATTATTTACAATAGCCAAATAATACAAACAGCCCATGTGTCCATTGACTGATGAATGGATTAATAAGATATGATATATAGATATAGATACAATGAAATATTACTCAGCCATAAAACAGAATGAAATCTTGCCATTTGCAATGACATGGATGAGGATAGAGTTATGTTAAGTGAAATAAGTCGCTCAAAGAAGACAAATATCATATGAATTCATTCATATGTGGAACTTAAGAACTTAAAAAAACAAATAAGCAAAGGGAAAAAAAGAGAGAGAAAGGCAAACTAAGAAACAGACACTTAACTATAGAGAACAAACTAATGGTTACCAGAAGGGAGGTGACTGGGGGGATGGGTTAAATAGGAGATGGGAATTAAGGAGTGTACTTTTTGTGATGAGCACTGGGTGTTACATGGAGGTGTTGAATCACTATATTGCACACCTGAAACTAATATTACACTGTATGTTCCCTAATTGGAATTTAAATAAAAACTTTAGGGGCACCTGAGTGGCTCAGTCATTAAGCATCTGTCTTCAGCTCAGGTCATGATCCCAGGGCCTGGGATAGAGCCCCGCATCAGGCTCCCTGCTCTACAGGAAGCCTGCTTCTCCCTCTCCTATTCCCCTTGCTTGTGTTCCCTCTCTTGCTGTCTCTCTCTGTTAAATAAATAAATAAAATCTTTAAAAAAACTTTAAGGAAAAGAATTTATGGATTCATAACAGAATGTCAGGAACACCAAAGATACACTATGTACGCATTTATAAAAATTCATTTTTCAGAACCCACTATGAGCATAGCCATTTTTAACTAGTATGTCAGTAGAAAGACCAGTGCTGTGCATGAAGTAACCATCACACAGAGTTATTCTCTCCGCTAAGCAGAAAATTCCAGACTACTGTCCTTCATATTTTCCAAAAGAATCATATGAAGGATCATATGAAGGAAGGATTCTTTAGAGCTCATTGCTCTCACTGTCAAATAATAGTCACTAAGTTCATAGTTTTTTCAAGAGTGTATTATGGAAATATCTGTGATACCCTTGAGGGCAGTGGGTCAGAATGCTTAAAGGAAACTCTAAGTTATCTTTCCAGGCACCAGTGCCATGCCAACACTGAGAATAATTCAGGAGCTGGCTGCCTCACTTTTCCCATTTTTATTCCCAACATCCTGAGGTAGATAAGCTTGCCCAGGTTCTTCAGAGTCCTTAAAAATCTCTTCATTTTTAAGAAGAACTTTCGCATCACTTGCCACAGTCTCAAGGAAATAATTTTGCACATAGTAAATCTTCCTAAAATAAAGACCAGCAGCAATGGGTCCTCCAATAACAGAGCAGAATTTTTCCACATATCTTAACAGTTTTTCCCCTAAGGACCCATCATCCTTCTCAATTGATAGCAAATGGGGAGACATAAGGTTTGCCTTGAGTTTCTCCAATGACACGTGAAAGTCCTTGGCCATGGTTTTCAGGGATGCATCATCCAGCCCAAAGTAAACCCTGTAGAGTGTTAAAGTGTCCTTTAAAGTCTCTACATCTTTATCACTGATGTAACCCATCAAAGGGACAGTGGCCAATGCTCCAGCCTTCATGGCCTCCAGCCAGACCTTCTGTTTCAGGGAATCCCTCTTCCAGTCAATGATGGCCTCAGTAATATTCGGCAGGTGTTGCATGAAGATGTGGCGCTTGTGGGCTGGGAGGTCCCTCAGAAGGGTGGTCTCCAGGCTTTGGAAATCATAGCGAGACAACTCAAAGCTGGAAACTAAGAAGATCTGAGCATCACTCACATTGGCCTTCTGAAGTTGAGTCACACAGTCATTGCGGATCCTTTGCAGGATTTCATGTTCATTGAATTTGTTGGGTTGACTCCTTTTTAGATTATATAAATCACTGTCTATTTTAGTTCGAACAAAGTAGAAATTCTTCTTCATTTTTCCAATTGCTGTAGCCAGTTGTGCATCATTGAGTTTGAAGCGTGTAGCAGAGATGATAATAAAGAAGTCATACTCACCAAATTTCATTTTCTCCAGATACTCATGAGGCTGCAAGTTAGTGGTCCCTATGCCAGGCAGGTCCCATAATGTCACATTGGGAAACTTTGGGTGTTTATATTTGTTTCTCTCAAAGGTTGTCTCTACTGGCCCAGTAGGGGCAGCCCCTTCTTCCTCGTGTCCCATGCCCCGCAGGGCATTGATGAAGCTGGACTTCCCTGCCCCAGACTCCCCAGTCACAGCAATGCTCAGTGGGGCATTATTGATGTCTCTCAATATATCACTGATTGTAGAAACTGCACTCTGAATGTCTCCCTCCTTCAGTCTTGATTGAATTGACTTGATGGCTTCCTGAGAGATGATTTTGCATTCCTGGTTGTAGTTCTTAAAAAACTTATCAAAGCTGGAGGCCAAATCACCACCGTTTCCATGAGAGGGTATGGAATAGGAGGACTGACACATGGCTGTAGCAGTAGAAGGCACTATAGGGAAGAGAGAAGAGGGAAGGAAAAATAGTTAGTATAACAAGGGGTGGGTTGGGATGTGTTGTTAGAGACAGGTATAACATCAGTCCTGGCCACAAAATTGTATCCAGCAGCCCTTCTCTTTCTGTCCAGATGTGTGGACTTCTGACCTAGATGTAAATTTTGCCCTTGCTCAGTCTCTTCCCTTATCTTGGAAAGCCCTTCTTCTTTATGATACTTTTCATTCTTGCAGATTAATTTCAAAGCCTGATTCATCTATCCAAACTTTCCTGCCCACATTATTCTTTGTTTATCTTGCTTTAGTTTTCTTTATCTGTAATGTTATGAAAATAATACTTCTTCATGGTGGCAAATCTAAGAAGTCAGCACCAGCATTTATCCCCACACCCCTTCCCACTTGTGCTGTGGGGCCCTCCACAAAATCCACTTCTGATCACCTTCAACATCACCACGAGACCTTGGTTCTCATATGAGGTAGCTAAATAAGGATGAGTGGTTCTTTTCCTTCTCAGAAAAGATACTGTATATAATCATTAGGAGATAGAAACTTTTAATGATTAGAAAGTATCATATGACCTCACTGATATGAGGAATTCTTAATCTCAGGAAACAAACTGAGGGTTGCTGGAGTGGGAGTGGTGGGAGAGATGGGGTGGCTGGGTGATAGACATTGGGGAGGGTATGTGCTATGGTGGAGTGCTGTGAATTGTGCAAGACTATTGAATCACAAATCTGTACCTCTGAAACAAATAATGCAATATATGTTAAGAAAAAAAAAAGAAGATAGCAGGAGGGGAAGAATGAAGGGGGGTAAATCAGAGGGGGAGACGAACCATGAAAGATGATGGACGCTGAAAAACAAACTGAGGGTTCTAGAGGGGAGGGGGGTGGGGGGATGGGTTAGCCTGGTGATGGGTATTAAAGAGGGCATGTTCTGCATGGAGCACTGGGTGTTATGCACAAACAATGAATCATGGAACACTACATCAAAAACTAATGATGTAATGTATGGTGATTAACATAACAATAAAAATTAAAAAAAATAAAAATGCTGATTAAAAAAAAAGAAATGTGTTTTCTTTTATCAGAAAATATGTTGGCTCATGAAATAGGTGTTGAAAGGACTCTCTGTTTTTCTGGGAGTAGATACAGTAGGGGGCATGGATCCCCATGTTCTAAAAAGTCATGCTGGACCATCCACCTAGGACTTGCTATGAACCACCCCAACTGTCCTGAGACCCCACCCATCCCCTGCTTCATGCCTGTGTATAAAAGGAGACAGAAACCATATGCGAGAAATAAACCACATGGAGGACTGACTGGTACATAAAGTGTCGTTAATGGAAAAGTTGATGTGAGTGAAAACTGAAGCAGGAGTTGAGTGGAATGTTGTAAAAAGTCAGCCATGATAAGGAGGTCCCTCTGTCTCCCTGCCTGCTGACAATCAAACTGAGCTCGTTCTGGAGTCCTGGACCTATCTGATCATGAAGGATTATAATACCTTGAGATGTGGGCACAAAGGAAATCATATACTCAGGACTAAATGGAATGTGAAGTATTTGTATACTGTCTCCTATGGAGATTGACAACTGTGGGAATTCATATTGCCTGGTTAGAGAAGATTTAATAAATACATGCCTCCCTGGATGAGACTGGTCTGGAAAGAAGTGTCTGGAAAACTGGGACTTTTTGAAATTTCTGGGCTGAAAACAGCCAGATTCTCATTGTGGTTCAATGCACTCATCCAGGGAGTAAATCCTTGACTTAGTAGAAGCAATTATATTTGGAGGTCATGCATTCCACACACTCCCTGTCTGCATGCCCATCACAAGCACAGCTTGTTCTAGTCACATGGTACTCCTTATGCCACTGTCTTGATTATTACAGCTTCACATTCCTTCTTGTTTTTCTTATTCCCTTGTTGTATTGATAATATTCACAATGAAAGTGGAGGCAGAGTCTGGCTTGTGACCTTTCACCACTAGAGCATCTGGTCCCCAGGCCCTCTCCTTTCTCCTACTAAGGTGTCTGAAGTAATTGTTTCATTTGTTTTCTCAGGGTTTGCTGGTCAAACCTGACAGACAACCAAGTTTTTCGACCAGGAAGCAAGTCACTTCAAGTCACCACTGATGTCTGGGCAGCATGCAGGCTGGAGAGGTGTCTTTGGCTAAAAGTGAGGGATCAGACACATCTTCCAGGAGTTTCCTGGCAGCCACAGGCTGCAGCCCAGAACAGGATGGCAAAAACAAATTTGGGAAGAAATTATTCAGACCAAGTGTACATTGTCTGCACTGGCACACATATGAATGGGGCATGCAGACATTCTCCTTAGAAGACAGAACTGTGGGAATCTAGCTTGAAAGGGGCAGCTATTAAGCAACTAAAAAAGCACTTGTGACTGCTCAGCAGGAATATTCTTCACATGCAGAAGAGTGGAAATCTTGAGCATGTGGCATGTGCAGGGCCAACCCCTTGCTGTTTGGAGAGCAAACACTATCACCCCTTTGGACAGCAGGCAGTACACAAAGCAGAAGGAGCAAGCCTGACTGTGAAAGAGGCATATACAATCGGGGCCTCAAGGAGGAGCCAACAAGGTGAGACTTCAACCCTATCAGATGTGGCTTCATGCCTGTGCATTCTCAGGGAATGTGGGGGAAAATACACAGAGAACAAGGAATCTCTGACTGAGACAAGTCCTGAGAAATAGAAAAAATACAGCAAAAGGAAACCAAATGATAGGGTGGGGAGGGCAAACAGATGCGGACAGCAAAATTCTGGGTACTGAGCAAATTTCAACCTCACAAAAGCCATGCCCTATTGTTAAGTTTCCATACCTCACTTGATGTTGTATATGACGTTCTGTTATTTATTATTTTCTGCTGCAACAACAATGTGGGAGGAGCAGGGGCAGAGCACTTTATGGTATCCTTGGGAGCTGTATTCCAGCCTCCGGCAGTGTGTCCTCTGCAGCCGGGGTAGAAATGGGAGAGAATGTGAGAAATCCACGCCAATAAATCTTAGATGTGCATCTCTACGTACATTTCTTATCCTCTCAACAACATGACTCATAGTTCTATGGAGCAATGTGTTCAAAAGAAAGCCACAAGGTCATAATGTAGCCACTTAAGTTTATGCCCCAAGTCAGTAAACCGAGGCTAATACCTAACAGCAGTTTCAACCCCCAGGGATGTAATCTTTCAGTAGTCAACTTGGCTATTTCCTGGTGACCACTAAAAACTATACTGACAGATCCCATTCTCTCCCCTTAGGAGGGCAAACTTGGTTAAAACAATGGATTCTTATCTGCTTTCTCTCTGCACTTAAAAACATTTCCTTTCAGTACCTCGATGGAACTTCTTTCTATTTGCTAGGTGGGATACTCTCTGATTCATAAACCATTTAATAAATCCAATTAGGTCTTTAGAATACACTTGGTTGAATTTTGTTTTTTAACAGATTTGGTGGCAGTGTCTAGATCTGAAGCAAACTTCTGACTGTATTTGGGGACAAAAAGAAACACAGGTGTGGCACCCCATGAATCCTTTTGAGTTCATGGTCTTTCTCAACATTTCCAAGGGCCATTGGTAAGTCCATCTTGCTTTGAGCTCTATTCTTTTTTGCATTAGAATTCCTGATTGAATTGCCTTTCAAGTCCAGGTTAATGGATCACTCTGTCACTGACACTGAAGACTGAAAGAGCACCAGTCCTTAGCCCTTGGTTCAATCCACAAGTCCACATTGGAATCCCTTCCCCAATTCCAGTCTACAGTCCGTATTTACTGCTCTTTGGTGGCTTAGTCTGTTCCCCACTTTCTGTCTGCAGTCTTCATTAATGGAACCTGCTGGTTTAGTCCATGATGGACATCGGTGGTGAAGTGTAGAAGACACTTTATCGAACAGCTCACAGTAACTTCTAAACTTAGCCCTTGGTTCTGAACTCAGATTCCAAGTAGGGAACTGTTGGTGGCAGCTATAGTTCTCCATGTGTGCTGAATCAGGCTGCAGTCCCCATTCTTAGAGGTCTGCTGCTTCAATCCTTGTCCCAGTCCCAAATTATTAGGATACTGCTGTTGTTTATAGTTCCACTACTTCAGTATTGTTGGTTTCTGTTAATATGTACATGAGATAAAGCCTCAGTTTAAAGAAAAAATAGTAAATAAATGACTACATAAATAAACAAAAAACTAAATAAATGGGATTTTTAAAAATCCAGTTAAGTGCTCTAACCTCCCGCACATTGTTTATTTCATATCTAAGAACTATGATTCTGCAAGCTGTAAGCATTTACAAGCCTGTTTTGTGTCCCTAACAACTTGGCTTGGTAACTTTCAGGTTGGTAGCCACAAAGTAAGGCCAGACAACAATGTGAGCCACTCCCTATTTGTGACTAGATATGGTTGGACAGAAATGTGAGTTAAAATCCATTTATGGCTAGGATTGTACCAAACTGCTGCCAGTCCTCAAGGGAATTACAACATAGAATTACAGTGGCCTTTATGAGGAACATTCTAATCAGATAAGATCACATAAGAAGTGCACTTAAAAGCAAAACCTTCAAAATTCCAAAAATAGTTTCTTTGAAAGTGTCACTACAAAAAGCTGGTGAAAAAAGAAATGACATATCCAATACAAAAGACTATAAGACTGATATAATTCTTATTGCTTTCCACTATCCTCCTTTATTTGAATACTCAGTCTAAGTTATCCTCTGTCTGAATTGCCTTGACAGAAACCATAAAAAAGTCAGTTCAAGAGGCAATTCAAAGTTCACCTATTCTTTTGCCAACCCCAAAACTTTCCCTGTGTATCTCAAAGGGCTTGTGAGATACCGGTCTTAGGAAACCCAAATCCTTCCTGGAGGAACTTGCATTCTTTGTCTGCCCCCTGAAGTTATACATATTATCATGTCTTCGAAATATAAACACACCCACAATTGCCTGAGACTAAGGGGGGAAAAAAGAGAAAGAGGCCTTTCTATAATACAGATTGTACCCAAAATCTGGCAGAGCCTCCTAAAGATTCATTCCAGGGATAAACACAAATCTTAAAAATCTTTTCCACAAAAATTAGTAACTGTAAGGACTTTGTGTGTTTGTGTGTCTATATATATCTGAGGGTTTTATTGTTAAAGAGTTCTATTTAGTTGGTTTGAGGCAAGCACTTGTAAAGATTAAGCATTCTAAAACTCTCAGAAAGATAGACACTAACCTAAATACTGTTCAAGTTCATGTGGTCTGGGAAAATATTCAGTATTAAAGTTAATATAAGGCTATTGGTTTAAGAAAAGTAAACATTATGAGCATTAAAATTATGAACATTAAAATTAACATTTTTATTCTACCTTTGTCTACTTAAAGTCAAATAAATAAGTTGATATTTTCTCTGTTATAAAAAAATTTTAATGTGATGGGAGAACAATAAAGTGGGATTTATTTGTGGGGTATAAAGGTGGTTCAATATTCACAGAACTGTCAATGTGATGTATTACATCAATAAGAGAAAAGATAAAAACGATGTTTCATTTCAATTGCAAAAAGCATTTGACAAAGTAGAACATCCATTTATGATAAAAACCTTAATAAAGTAGGTCTAATGGGAACATACTTCAACAAAATAAAGGTCTGATATGAAAAACCCACAGTGAACATCATACTCAACAGGGAAAAACTGAGAGCATTTCCTGTAAGGTCAGGAACAAGACAAGAATGTCCCTTCTCCACACTTGTATTCAACACAGTACTAGAAGTCCTAGCAATAGCAATCAGACAACATAAACATATGAAAGCCATCCAAATTGGTAAGGAAGAAATAAAACTTTCACTATTTGCAGACAACATGATAGTACATATAGAAAACCCTAAAAAGTCCACAAAAAATCTAGAACAGATAAATGAATTCAGTAAATTTTCAGGATACAAAATTAATATACAGAAATCTGTTGCATTCCTATACACTAATAATGAAACAGCAGAAAGAGAAATTAAGAAAACAATTCCATTTATAACTGCAACAAAAACAATAAAATATCCAGGCATAAACTTAACCAAAGTGGTGAAAGACCTGTACCCTGAAAACTATAAAACTTTGACAAAAGAAATTCAAGGCAATGAGAAGAAATGGAAAGACATTCCATGTTCATGGGTGGGAAGAATAAATATTGTTAAAATGTCTATACTACCCAAGAAATCTTCAGATAGTACAAATGCTATCATCAAAATACCAACAGCAATTTTCACAGAACAGAAACAAACAATTTTAAAATTTGTATGGAACCAAAAAGGACACTGCATAGCCAAAGAAATCTAAAAAAATAAAAACAAAACTGGAGGTATCACAATTCCTGACATCAAGTTATATTACAAAGCTGTAGTAATCCAAACAGTATGCTTGTTGTGATGAGCACTGGGTGTTGGATGTAAGTGTGTAAGTGTTGAATCACTAAATTGTATACCTGAAATATTACACTATATATTAACTAACTGGAATTTAAATAAAAAAGAAAAAATAGGATGATATTGGCATAAAAATAGATAATATGGTTCAGTGGAACAGAATAGAACCTAGGAATAAACCCACAATTATATGGTCAATTAATCTTTGACAAAGCAGGAAAGGATATCTATTAGAAAAAGTCTCTTCAACAAATGGTGCTGGGAAAACTGGACAACTACATACAAAAGAATGAAACTGGACCACTTTCTTACACTATACACAAAAATAAATTCAAAATGGATTAAAGACCAAAATGTGAAACCTGAAACCATAAAAATTCTAGAAGAGAGCACAGCCCATAAAGTCTCTGACATTGGCCATAGCAACTTTTCTAGATAGCTCTCCTGAGGCAAAGAAAATCAAAGCAAAAATAAACTATTGGGACTACATGAAAGTAAAAAGCCTCTGCACAGCAAAGGAAACTATCAACAAAACTAAAAAGCAACCTAAGGAATGGGAGAAGATATTTGCAAATGATATATTGGAAAAAGAATTAGCATACAAGAGGCGTCTGGGTGGCTCAGTCAGTCAAACATCAGAATTTTGATTTTGCCTCAGTACATGATCTCAAGGTCATGAGATCAAGGTCATGATCTCAAGTACATGATCTCAAGGTCATGCATTGGGCTTCCTTACAGCACAGAGTCAGCTTGAGATTCTCTCCTCCCTCTGCCCCTTCCCCTGCTTCCACACATGCTCTCTCTCTCAAAATAAATAAAATCTTTTTATAAAAAAAACTTTTAAAAAAAGAATTAGTATACAAAATGTATGAGGAAATGATTACAATTCAACACCCAAAAACCAAATAACCCAACTTAAAAATGGGCAGAAGACATGAGCAGACATTTTGCCAAAAAAGACATCCAGATGGCCAATACACACGAAAAGATAAACATTATCACTCACCGTCAGGGAAATGCAAATCAAATTTAAAATGAGATACCACACACAAGTCAGAATGGCTAAAATGAACAACCAGGAAACAAGAAGTATTGGCAAGGGTGTGGAGTATAGGGAACCCTCTTACACTGTTGGTGGGAATGCAAACTGGTGTAGCCACTGTGGAAAACAGTATGGAGGGTCCTCAAAAAGTTAAAAATAGAACTACCCTACCATCCATTGATTGGACTACTGGGTATTTACTCCCCAAATAGAAAAAAACTAATTCAAAGGGATACAAGCACCCCTCTGTTTACTGCGGCATTATTTACAATAGCCAAATTAAGGAAGCTGCCCAAGTCTCCATGGATAGCTGAGTGGATAAAGAAGATGTGATATATAGGGGCGGAGAAAGATGGCAGAGGAGTAGGAGACCTGGATTTTGTCTGGTCTCAGGAATTCAGCTGAATAGGGATTAAACCATTCTGAACACCTATGAACTCAACAGGAGATCAAAGAAAAGAATAGCAACAACTCTCTGAACAGAAAAGCGACCACTTTCTGGAAGGCAGGATGTGCAGAGAAGTGAATCCGAGGTGATATTCGGGAGGATAGACGGCAGGGGAGGGGGCCTCCGTTGGCTGCTTCTGACAAGTGATAGAGCAGCTGAGCTCAAAATGAGAACTTTTAGAAGTTGGCTCCGCTGAGGGACGTCGCTCCAGTGGCCAAGTTGGGGGTGGAACCCTCATGGGACAGTGTGGGCTCAGGACCCTAAGGGTCACATAAAGACCAGGGGTGCCTGAGTGTGGCAGAGCTCCCAGGTATCGGAGCGAGGAAGCCAGCTGCAGAGACAGAGCTCAGGTGCTCCGAGGTGGCCATAAACTGTGATCCGTGGCACAGTAGGGCCACTACTCCTCCAGCAGGGACCCAACAAGCAGCAGAGCTGGGGATACTCCCCTTCCTCCCTGGGGAGGAGCGGTAAGGGAGCACACCGCAGGGATCTGCTGGGTTTGGAGACTCCACACTGGGTCAGATGCCAGAGATAGAAACACTCGGTCACACACCCCGTGAGCACAGAGTGCCGCTGGAGACTGGGGAGACGGGAGTGACTGACTGCTTTTCTCTGGGGGCGCGCTGAGGGGTGGGGCCACGAGTTCTTGGCTCCTCTGGGTGGAGATTGGGAGGCCACCATTTTCACTCCTCCAACAAAGCTGTACCGAGAGCTTGCAGGGAACAAAAGCTCCGGAGAGCAAACCTGAGCAGATTGCTTAGCCCCCACCAACAAGGGCCGAGCAATTCTGCCTCCGGCAAAGACATTTGGGAACCACGGCAACAGGCCCCTCCCCCAGAAGATCAGCACGAACAGCCAGCCAAGACCAAGTTTACCGATCAAGGAGAATGGGAGAACTCCAGCGCTAGGGGAATACTGCACATAGAATTCATGGCTTTTTTACCATGATTCATTAGTTTTTCAAAGTTAATTTTTTTTTTTTTAAGATTTTATTTATTTGACAGAGAGAGACACAGCGAGAGAGGGAACACAAGCAGGGGGAGTGGGAGAGGGAGAAGCAGGCTTCCCCGCGGAGCGGAGAGCCCGATGCGGGGCTCGATCCCAGGACCCTGGGAACATGACCTGAGCTGAAGGCAGACGCTTAACGACTGAGCCACCCAGGCGCCCCAAAGTTAATTTTTTAACTGTTTTTTTTTTGAATTTTTCTTTTTCCCTTATTCAACCAATATCTTATCAATCCTTTTTTAAAAAAATTTTTTATTTTTCATTTTTAGAGTCATATTCTATCCCTTCATAGTATTTACCTTTATTTTTGGCGTATATATATGAGTTGTTCTCTCTTTAAAATTTTGAGATACAATTTCTTCTAACAGATCAAAATATACCCTAAAACACTAGTGTATGGCTTTGTTCTAGTCTCCTAATTGATCACATTCTCTCCCTTTTTTTAAAAAATCTTTTCTTTTTTCAAACTTCTTATCAATTCCTTTAATAAAATCTTTTATAATTTTCATCTTTATAGTCATCTTCCATCCCTTCATTGAATCAACCCTTATTTTCTTCATATATGTCTTTCTTTCTTTAAAATTTTAGGAGGCACTTTCTTCTAACAGAACAAAATACACCCAAAATCTAGTGTGTGGCACTGATCTATGCACTAGCCTGATCATATTTGATCATATTCTGGTTTTTTTGTTTTGTTCTGTTTTTGTTTGTTTTTATCTTTAACTTTTTCTCTTTTTTTTTCTCTCTTTTTCTTTCTTTCCCTTCCTTTTCCCCTGGTCTCAGATCTTTTCTGATTTGTTTAGACTATATTTTCTGGGGACATTGTTAACCTGTAAGCATTTTGTTCTCTCATTCATCTATTCTCCTCTGGACAAAATGACAAGATGAAAAAAATCACCTCAGCAAAAAGAACAAGAAGTAGTACCATCTGCCAGGGACCTACTCAATACGGACATTAGTATGATGTCGGACCTAGAGTTCAGAATCATGATCTTAAAGATACTAGATGAGCTTGAAAAAAGCATGGAAGTTATTAGAGACACCCTTCCTAGAGAAATAAAAGACCTAAAATCTAACCAAGTCAAAATCAAAAAGGCTATTAATGAGGTGCAATCAAAAATGGGGACACTAACTGCTAGGATAAATGAGGCAGAAGAGAGAATCAGCGATATACAAGACCAAATGATGGAAAATAAAGAGGCTGAGAAAAAGAGAGAGAAACAACTACTGGATAACGAGGGCAGAATTCGAGAGATAAGCGATATGATAAGACGAAACAACATTAGAATAATTGGGATCCCAGAAGAAGAAGAAAGAGAGAGAGGGGCAGAAGGTAAGTTGGAGCAAATAATAGCAAAGAACTTCCCTAATGTGGGGAAGGAAACAGGCATCAAAATCCAAGAGGCACAGAGAATCCCTCTCAAAATCAGTAAAAATAGGTCAACAGCCCAACATCTAATAGTAAAACTTACAAGTCTCAGAGACAAAGAGAAAATCTTGAAAGCAGCTCGGGAGAAGAGATATGTAACTTATAATGGTAGAAACATTAGATTGGCAACAGACCTATCCACAGACACCTGGCAGGCCAGAAAGGACTGGCATGATATCTTCAGAGCACTAAACGAGAAGTATATGCAGCCAAGAACACTATATCCAGCTAGGCTGTCATTGAAAATAGAAGGAGAGATAAAAAGCTTCCAGGACAAACAAAAACTAAAGGAATTTGCAAATACAAAGCCAGCCCTACAAGAAATACAGAAAGGGGTCCTCTAAGCAAAGAGAGAGCCTAAAAGCAACATAGACCAGAAAGGAACACAGACAAAATACAGTAACAGTCACCTTACAGGCAATACAATGGCACTAAATTCATATCTTTCAATAGTTACCCTGAATGTAAATGGGCTAAATACCCCAATCAAAAGACACAGGCTACCAGATTGGATTAAAAAACAAGACCCATCAATATGCTGTCTGCAAGAGACTCATTTTAGAGCCAAAGACATCCCCACATTGAAAGTGAGGGGGTGGAAAAGCATTTACCATGCTAATGGACACCAAAAGAAAGCTGGGGTGGCAATCTTTATATCAGACAAATTAGATTTTAAAACAAAGACTGTAATAAGAGATGAGGAAGGACACTATATCCTACGTAAAGGATCTATCCAACAAGAAGATCTAACAATTGTAAATATCTATGCCCCGAACATGGGAGCAGCCAGTTATATAAGCCAATTAATAACAAAAGCAAAGAAACACACTGACAACAATACAATAATAGTGGGGGACTTTAACACCCCCTGACTGAAATGGACAGATCATCTAAGCAAAAGATCAACAAGGAAATAGGACTTTAAATGACACACTGAACCAAATGGACTTCACAGACATATTCAGAGCATTCCATCCCAAAGCAATGGAATAGACATTCTTCTCTAGTACCCATGGAACATTCTCCAGAATAGATCACATCCTGGGTCACAAATCAGGTCTCAACTGGTACCAAAAGATTGGGATCATTCCCTGCATATTTTCAGACCACAATGCTTTGAAACTAGAACTCAATCACAAGAGGGAAGTCGGAAAGAACTCAAATACAGGGAGGCTAAAGAGCATCCTACTAAAGAATGAATCGGTCAACCAGGAAATAAAGAATTAAAAAAATTCATGGAAACAAATGAAAATGAAAACACAACTGTTCAAAATCTTTGGGATGCAGCAAAGTCAGTCCTATGAGAAAAGTATATAGCAATACAAGCCTTTCTCGGGAAAGAAGAAAGGTCTCAAATACACAACCTAACCCTACACCTAAAGGAGCTGGAGAAAAAACAGCAAATAAAGCCTAAACCCAGCAGGAGAAGAGAAATAATAAAGATCAGAGCAGAAATCAATGAACTAGAACCCAAAAGAACAGTAGAACAGATCAATGAAACTAGGAGCTGGTTCTTTGAAAGAATTCACAAGGTTGATAAACCGCTGGCCAGACTTACCAAAAAAAAAGAGAAATGACCCAAATCAACAAAATCATGAATGAAAGAGGAGAGATCCCAAGCAACACCAAAGAAATACAAACAATTAAGAACATATTATTAGCAACTATATGCCAGCAAATTAGATAACCTGGAAGAAATGGATGCATTCCTAGAGATGTATCCACTACCAAAATTGAACCAGGAAGAAAGAGAAAACCTGAACAGACCTATAACCACTGAGGAAATTGAAGTAGGCATCAAAAATCTCCCAACAAACAAAAGCATTTGACAAAGTACAGTATCCTTTTGATCAAAACTCTTCAGAGTATAGGGATAGAGGGGACCTACCTCAATATCATAAAAGCCATCTATGAAAAACCCACAGCAAATATCATTCTCAATGGGGAAAAGCTGAGAGCTTTCCCCCTAAGGTCAGGAATCGGCAGGGAAGTCCACTCTCACCACTGCTATTCAACATAGTGTTAGAAGTCCTAGCCACAGCAATCAGACAACAAAAAGAAATCAAAGGCATCCAAATTGGCAAAGAGGAAGCCAAACTCTCACTCTTTGCAGATGATAGGATACTTTATGTGGAGAACCCAAGAGACTCCACCCCAAAACTGCTAGAACTCTTACAGGAATTCAGTCAAGTAGCAGGATATAAAATCAATGCCCAGAAATCAGTGGCATTCCTATACACCAATGACAAGCCAGAAGAGAGACAAATTAAGGAGTCAAAACCATTTACAATTGCACCCAAAACGGTAAGATACCTAGGAATAAATCTAACCAAAGAGGCAAAGGATCTGTACTCAGAAAAGTATAAAATACTCATGAAGGAATTCGAGGAAGACACAAAGAAATGGAAAAACGTTCCATGCTCAGGGATTGGAAGAACAAATATTGTGAAGATGTCAATGCTACCTAGAGCAATCTACACATTCAATGCAATCCCCATCAAAATACCATCCACTTTTTTCAAAGAAATGGAACAAATAATCCTAAAATTTGTATGGAACCTGGAGACCCCAAATAGCCAGAGGAATGTTGAAAAAGAAAAGGAAAGCTGGCGGCATCACAATTCTGGACTTCCAGCTCTATTACAAAGCTGTCATCATCAAGACAGTATGGTACTGGCACAAAAACAGACACATAGATCAATGGAACAGAACCGAGAGCCTAGAAATGGACCCTCAACTCTATGGTCAACTACTCTTTGACAAAGCAGGAAAGAATGTCCAATGGAAAAAAGACAGTCTCTTCAACAAATGGTGTTGGGAAAATTGGACAGCCACATGCAGAAGAATGAAAGTGGACCATTTCCTTACACCACACACAAAAATAGACTCCAAATGGTTGAAAGACCTAAACATGAGATAGGAGTCCATCAACATCCTAAAGGAGAACACAGGCAGCAACCTCTTCGACCTCAGTCGCAGCAACTTCTTCCTAGAAACATCGCCAAAGGCAAGGGAAGCCAGGGCAAAAATTAACTATTGGGATTTCATCAAGATAAAAAGCTTTTACACAGCAAAAGAAACAGTCCACAAAACCAAAAGACAACCGACAGAATGGGAGAAAATATTTGCAAATGACATATCAGATAAAGGGCTAGTATCCGAAATCTATAAAGAACTTATCATACTCAACACCCAAAGAACAAATAATCCATCAAGAAATGGGCAGAAGACTTGAACAGACATTTTTCCAAAGAAGACATCCAAAGGGCCAACAGACACATGAAAAAGTGTTCAACATCTCTCGGCATCAGGGAAATCCAAATCAAAACCTCCATGAGATTCCACCTCACACCTGTCAGAATTGCTAAAATGAACAAGTCAGGAAACGACAGATGCTGGCAGGGATGCGGAGAAAGGGGACCCTCCCACACTGTTGGTGGGAATGCAAGCTGGTGCAATCACTCTGGAAAACAGTATGGAGATTCCTCAAAAAGTTGAAAATAGAGCTACCCTATGACCCAGCAATTGCAGTACTGGGTATTTACCCCAAAGATACAAATGTAGGGATCCGAACGGGTACATGCACCCCAATGTTTATAGCAGCAATGTCCACAATAGCCAAACTGTGGAAAGAGCCAAGACGGCCATCGACAGATGAATGGATAAAGAAGAAGTGGTATATATACACAATGGAATATTATGCAGCCATCAAAAGGAATGAGATCTTACCATTTGCAATGACATGGATGGAAGTGGAGGGTGTTATGCTGAGTGAAATAAGTCAATCAGAGATAGACATATATCATATGACCTTACTGATATGAGGAATTCTTAATCTCAGGAAACAAACTGAGTGTTGCTGGAGTGGTGGGGGTTGGGAGGGATGGGGTGGCTGGGTGATAGACACTGGGGAGGGTATGTGCTATGGTGAGCACTGTGATTTGTGCAAGACTGTTGAATCACAGATCTGTACCTCTGAAACAAATAATGCAATATGTTACGGAAAAAAAAAGAAGATAGCAGGAGGGGAAGAATGAAGGGGAGTAAATCGGAGAGACAATGGACTCTGAGAAACAAACTGAGGGTTTTACATGGGAGGGGGTGGGGGATGGGTTAGCCTGGTGATGGGTATTAAAGAGGGCACGTTCTGCATGGACCACTGGGTGTTATGCACAAACAATGAATCATGGAGCACTACATCAAAAGCTAATGATGTAATGTATGGTGATTAACATAACAATAAAAAATAAAAAAAGAAGATGTGATATATATTAGTTAGCCATAAAAAGAATGAAATCTTGCCATTCGTAATGACATGGATGGAGTTTGGGAGTATCATGCTAAGTGAAATAAGTCAGTCAGACATAGACAAATACCATATGATTTCACTCATATGTGGAATTTAAGAAACAAAACTAATGGGCAAAGGGAAAAAAAGAGAGTGAGAGAGACAAACCAAGAAATATACTGTTAGCTATAGAGAACAAACTGATGGTTACAAGAGGGGAGGTGAGTGAGGATGGATGAAACAGGTGATGGGGATTAAAGAGTACACTTAACTATGATGATTACTGAGAAATATATAGAACTGTTGAATCACTACATTGTACACTTGAACCTAATATAACACTCTATGTTAGCTATACTAGCATTAAAATTAAAAACTTATTAAAAATATCTTGGGAGAATAATTGACTTTGATGTCTTATGATGTGTGATTACTCCTTTTATGGGTAATCTAAGCATAATTGTTAAGAACAAGAATATTGAATAAACGTATAAATAAAATTTTCAAAAATTGTAAGTGAACTTGTAGGGGCCTCTCTATGGTTCACTTCTTATGCCATGTAACTCTTGATCTTGGGGTTGTAAGTTCAAGCTCCATGTTAGGTGTAGAGCTTACTTAAGAAAAATAAATTATTAGGTAAACTTTTAAGTAGTTTCCAAAATCTTTCCACTAAACTGAAAACTTAAAGTTTTGCTGAGCCAGATTAAGTAATGATTTAAGGTAAATTCATTAAATATTTAGATCATTTCCAAATAACATAAAATAATGAAACATTATTAAAATTAGGTTTCTCTAATTTTGGCTTTTTTGTTAAACATAAATACAGGTCTGTTGGTAAACTTTTTGGAGTCCTTTATTGAAAGGTGTACTATAGAAAAAGCACATTTGTAGAAATTATAAAATGTATTTTAAATTTGCCAATCTAAAGAATGCTTGTATGACACACAGTTAACTTATACTTACTAGTTTTCACTAGAAATTAAAGTTTCTAAGAGTTAAGAACTCTAATTAATGTATGTGGTTAGAGCTAGTAAAAATAAAAAAAGAAATATCTCTGAATGAAAGAAAAGTAAAAAAAATGTATGTGGATTGGAGAGGCACTGGTTTTGAGGCAAAAGAAAGTTGTAAAAAGATTGTGAAAAAGGAATCTTTGGAAAGGAATTTTATGCATGTCAGGACTGACTCACATTGGAATGAATAAATTTTAATACAAAAATAAGCTGGTGCAAAATTAGAATTTGGTTTCTTGCCTGTCAAAAGGACAAAGTTTTCTTTGTTTTTGCAGGATTTGTTCTACTTTTGGTAGTAGGTTGCGAATGTTCCCTTACCATTTAAGTGATCTTCCTAGAAAACAAAGATTCTGTGTTTTATGTTCTATTTGCATAGGTATATAAATGTTCTAGAAATTATGTGAAATTCCTGGAAATTTCATACATCTTAGTATAATGTTATCGCTTATAACCACTCTCTTACCTTCTGAAATTGCTGTCATCAAAACTGAGGCTCACGCTAAAAGTACTGAACCAAAGTATCAGGAAAATGACCCAGCTGACTCACATAAAAAGACAGCCAGCAAAAGAATCTATAAAGATTGTGGCACATGTGGATAATATCCATTCTGCTGCTGCAAAAATGTCCCCTTATTTTGAGATTTCTGCCATTCTGTTGTCAGGGTAAAATGACAACACTATGCTTCTGAATCAGAGAAAATAAGATAGATAAAAAATGGCTGTAAGTTAAGGCTTTGGGAAACCCAAGACAGCTGCTTGGTTTTTCTTGGCTCACTGGCAAACTCCATTGTGTTTTTTTTGTTTGTTTGTTTGCTTTTTTCATTCCTTCACCCATCATAGTGCATTTAAGGTGACTCAAACTATGGCTACATATCGGAGGGGAGATGTCTATAAAATTGTGGGAACAGTCTACCAGCAATGTCTGACTTGTCTGGCCCATTATCCTGGAAAAATTATTTTTGCCCCCAGAGGCCTCCTCCTTTGAGAGACATTTGAACACCCACAGCTGGTCTTTATTCAGTAGTCACCTAGCCTGGGTTATCAATATGTTCTTACTGTGTGTTTTCCAGTTAGAATGAAGATTTGTCCTGCAGCAAAACTGATGCCCTCACAGTGGTAAAGGAGCTGTTAATGACTTCTTTCTTGTACTCTTCCTCTCTTCCTTTAAAAACATTTCCTTTCCTACAGCTCAATGGAGCTCTTTCTTATTTGCTAGATAAGATGCTGCCTAACTCATGAATCATTTAATAAAGCTAATCACTCTTTAAAATTTATTTATTTGAATTTTGTCATTAGTAGATAATACATGCATTGTCTCTCCACAGAAAGGTAGTTAGGCATGAGATGGGGGGTGAATGTCTGATCAGGAAGCTCTTGGGGAAAAGCCCCTATCCACTGACACCCTTGACATTCACATTATCCTTCTGAAGTTCACAGGAATAAAGTCTATTCTCCAACAGCCCTCTGAAAATGTCCCAAATAGTTAAATGCTCTAACTGGCTTACAGCCACTAGCACACATCCTGCCCCTCAAACTTCCACATCCACAGCACCCAAAATCAAGCATGCAGACTCTCCCAACACAAAAATAGAACCTGTAATTCTATTTTTAGACCCATTCTCAGTCCAAAGTGATTCCTTGCTTACCAACTCCTGAAGGAAAAGAGACTTCTGGTGTCAGAGCTGAGCTCTGAACATGTCCCCAGGGCAGCACAGGAAATGCTGAGCCTGGATGAAGTGCTCCCTGCAGCCCACAGTAGGAGCACTCCTCTGCACAGACTGGCCTTGCACTGGAACACGTCCTGTGTGCTGGTGTGCTCACTGCAGAGATAAAGAGCTGACTGTCACCCCAAATATCTACACTGCCTGTGAGGAACGGGCAGGACTTAAATCATCTCTGGCCTCTGTTCCACCCTCACAGGACCTGGCCAATAGTAAAGCAGCTATCACGTTGCAGAGCCCTGCATTTGCAAGAACAGAAAGTGAAAACAAAGTTCTGAGGGCTCCTTTTCCGAGAAACACAGGCATTGCCAGGAAGTCAAACTGAAAGGCACCACAGCCATTGATTTTGTGTGTTTTTGGCATCATGAGTGAGAGCAGGGCACAGGATCCCAGGCAGCAGACTTCTCAGGGACCCCAAAGGACACCCTAATCAGGCCCCAGGCTCCAGGCCAGGCAGAATCAGAATCCAGAATCACAGAACACAGGCCCGAGTCCTGGGAAAATGACACTCATGGCCCCCCCACCCCGTTAGGCATGGATAGCCCAAACGCTATGGGGAGTGAAGTCTAATAAAGAGGGTATCTAGTCCTTGTCCCTGGTTCCTGGCACAGAGTCAAAAAGTCTGGAAATTTCCTGACTTGTGGGAGCTGACTTTGTTATGCTTATGAAGTGATTCCAGACAGGATCCTAGATAGCTTCAGGTCAGTGGCTGGTCACCAGGAAGACCAACCATGTGACTAGAGGGTGGGGACTTTGGGCCTGCTGGACCTCTGGGGAGGAGAAGAGAGGTGAAGATTGAGCTCAGTCTCTTGGCCAATGATTTGATAAATCATCTCTGTAATGAAACACCTATCAAAACCCTAGACACCAAGGCTCAGTGGGCTTCTTGGTTGATGTTTGCATTGATGTTCTGGGAGGCTGCATACTCTGACTTCATGGGGAGAGGCAGGGAAGCTGTGTAATCCCTCCCAGACCTCACCCTATGTGAATCCTTTTAAATAACACTGTACTTGTAAGTATAACACTTTCCTGACTCATGTGAGTCATTCTAATCAATTAACAAGCCTGAGGGGGTTATAAGACACCTCTAATTTGCAGACAGTTGAAGGTTCAGGTGACCTAGGGAATCCCCCCAAGTGCAGCTGGTGTCTGAAGTGAGAGTTGTCTTCTCAAGGACTGAGTTCTGAAACCTGGGGGTGTCTCTGCTAACTCTGCATGGTTAGTGCAGGAACTAAAAGGCAGTATATCCAGTTGGGGTGGAAGCTGAGTAGAGAGTAACCCTGTATCGTTGACAGCCATATTCTGGCTTTAATTTTTTTTCATATTTTTGAATATAAATCATCTAGTTTACAGTACAAGAGGTATAAAATGTATACAATAATATGTCCCATACACAATGGGCCTTCATCAAGTGTCTGTGCAAGAGAGACCGTGTCATCCTTATAAGTCCATTTTATGAATGTAAGAGCAAATATGCACAATCCATTTTCTCCTGCTTATAGAAATAGCAGCATTCCTTACACAATGTCCTGCACCTCGAATTTTTCATTTGATATTTGGTAATATTTGTAGATATGCACACTCAACCCTCCTCCT
Source organism: Callorhinus ursinus (assembly GCF_003265705.2). Taxonomy (NCBI): domain Eukaryota; kingdom Metazoa; phylum Chordata; class Mammalia; order Carnivora; family Otariidae; genus Callorhinus; species Callorhinus ursinus. The sequence goes on along the minus strand of NW_027397143.1, from coordinate 3,662,747 downwards.
GTTAAAATAGTGTACACCTGAAATTAATATAACAGTGTATGTTAACTAACTGGAATTAAAATAAAAACTGAAAGTAAAAAAATAAAGTAAAATAAAATAACAAAATAATAAATATATTTTTATTAATGTGTTTTCAAAAAAACATCTCTTTTACTGACAAGTAAGTCATGAAATAAGACCTAGGTGAACTATAGCTCAATAAAGCTGTAATTTTAAAAAAGAAGAAAAAGAAATGGGACCTGCCATCAACCCAGTAAAGTCTGGTGATGTCCTGCAAATAGCAACTCCCTCCTCGAATGTGCAGTTTCTTCCCCTCTTTTTTTTTTTTTGATTGAATAACAATTAATATAAAATGTTATATTAGCTTTATGTGCACATAATATTGATACAACAGCTCTATACATTACTCAAAGTTCTCCATAGTATGTCACCATCTGTCACCATACACCATTGTTACAATATAATTGACTATATTCCCTCTGTTGTTCATCTCTGTGATTTATTTACTTTATACCTGGAAGTTTGTACCTTAATCTCCTTTATTTATTTTACCTTTCCCCTTCCCCTTACTTTACCTCCCCTGTGGCAACTACTAGTTTGTTCTCTGTATTTCATAGTGTTTTGCTGTTGTTTGTTTGTTTGTTCAGATTCCACATATAAGTAAAACTATATGGTATTTTTCTTTTTCTGACTTATTTCACTTAGTATAATACCTTCTAAGTCCATCTGTGTTGTTGCAAATGGCTTTCATTTTTTATGGCTGAGTAATATTCCATTGTTCCCATATAGTACATCGTCTATTTCTATTCATCTATCAATGCACACTTGCATTGCTTCCATATCTTTTTTTTTCATTTTATTATGTTATGTTAGTCACCATACATCATTACTTTTGATGTGGTGATCCACGATCCATTGTTTTCGTATAACACCCAGTGCTCCATGCAGTACGTGCCCTCCTCCATGACCGGGCAAACAAATCTCCCCTCCCCCTTCCCCCCTCCCCTCTAAAACTCTGTTTGTTTCTCAGAGTCCATAGTCTCTCATGGTTCATCTCTCCCTCCGATTTCCCTCCTTTCATTTTTCCCTTCCTTCTCCTGATGTCCTCCATGCTATTCCTTATGTTCCACAAATAAGTGAAACCATATGATAATTGACTTGCTCTGCCTGACTTATTTCACTTAACATAATCTCCTCCAGTCCCATCCATGTTGGTGTAAAAGTTGACTCAGTAATATTCCATTGTATATATGGACCACATCTGTATCCATTCATCTGTTGAAGGGCATCTCGGCTCTTTCCACAGTTTGGCTATTGCGGACATTGCTGCTATGAACATTGGGGTGCAGATGGCCCTTCTTTTCACTACATCTGTGTCTTTGGGGTAAATACCCAGGAGTGCAACTGCTGGGTCATAGGGTAGCTCTATTTTTAATTTTTTGAGACACCTCCACGCTGTTTTCCAAAGTGGTTGTACCAACTTGTATGCCCACCAACAGTGTAAGAGGGTTCCCCTTTCTCCACAACCTCTCCAACATTTGTTGTTTCTTACCCTGTCCATTTTTGCCATTCTAACTGGTGTAATGTGGAATATCAATATGGTTTTCATTTGAATTTCCCTGATGGCTAATGATGATGAACGTTTTTTCATGTGTCTGTTAGCCATTTGTATGTCTTCTTCAGAAAGGTGTTTTTTCATGCCTTCTGTCCATTTTTTGAATTGATTATTTGTTTTTTGGGTGTTGACTTTGAGAAGTTCTTTATAGATCTTGGATACCAGCCCTTTATCTGTAGTGTCATTTGCAAAGATCTTCTCCCATTCTGTGGGTTGCCTCTTTGTTTTGTTGGCTGTTTCCTTTGCTGTGCAGAAGCTCTTTATCTTGATGAAGTCCCAAAAGATCATTTTTGCTTTTGTTTCACTAGCCTTTGGAGATGTATCTTGAAAGAAGTTGCTGTGGGTGATGTCAAAGAGGTTACTGCTTATGTTCTCCTCTAGGATTTTGATGGATTCCTGTGTCACATTGAGGTCTTTCATCCATTTTGAGTTCATCTTTGTGTATGGTGTTAGAGAATGGTCGAGTTTCATTGCTTCCATATCTTGATTATTGTAACTAATGCTGCAATAAACACAGAGGTACAGATATCTTTTTGAATTAGTGTTTTTGTTTTCTTTAGGTAAATTCCCAGGAATGGAATTACTGGGTCATATGATTCTTCTATTTTTAAATTTTTGAGGAAATTGTATTTGGCTTTCCACAGTGGTTGCACAAATTTATATTCCTGCCACAACACCTGATATTTCCTTTTTTCTCACATCCTCACCAACACTTGTTACTTTTTGTCTTTCTAGTTCTAGCGATTCTGACTAGTTGAGATGATGTTTTATTGTTGTTATGATTTACATCTCCTTGATGATTATTGATGTTGAACATCTTTTCATATCTATTGGTCATCCGTATGTTTTTATTTTAGTTATATCTATTCAGGTCCTCTGCCTACTTTTTAAAATTAGATATTTTTTTCTGTGTTGAGTTGTAGAAGTTCTTTACATATTATCTATATTAACACCTTATCAGGTATATTATTTGCAAATATCTTCTCTCATTTAGTAGGCTGCCTTTTTGTTTTGTTTATTGTTTCCTTCACTTTGCAAAAGTTTTTCTTTTGTCATAATCATAATGGTTTATTTTTGCTTTTGTTTGTCCTGCCTGGAGAGTCATATTCATAATGTTCCTGAGGGAGATGTCCAAGAGATTACTGAATATATTTTTTAGGAGTTTTATGGTTTCAGGTCACATTTAATCCATTTTGGGTTTATTTTGGGGTGTGGCATAAAAAGTGGTTGAGTTTCATTCTTTTGCATGTATCTGTCCAGTTTTACCAAAATCATTTGTCGAAAAAATTGTCTCTTCCCTTTGTGTATTCTTGCCCCTTTTGTTATACATTTATTGACCATATATATATGGGTTTATTTGTGGACTTTCAATTCTGTTCCATTGATCTTGTGGCTATTTTTGTGCCAGTATCATACTGTTTTGATCACTACAGCTTTGTAATATAACTTGAAGTCTGGAATTGGGATGTTTCCAGGTTTGTTTTTCTTTTTCAAGATTACTTTGGCTATTCGGGGTTTTGTGTGGTTCCACACAAATTTTAGGATCGCTTGCTCTAGTTCTGTGAAAAAATGCTGTTGTTATTTTGATAGGAATTGCATTAAATCTCTACATTGTTATGCATTATATGGACATTTTAACAGTATTTTTTCTTCAAATCCATGAGCATCAAATATCTTTCCATTTGTTTGTGTCATCTTCAGTTTCTTTCATCAGTGTTTTATAGTTTTCAGGGTGCAGGTCTTTCACCTCTTTGGTTATTTATCCCCAGGTATTTTATTACCTTTGGTGCAATTGTAAATGGGATTGTTTTCATAATTTCTCTCTGCTGTTTCATTATTACTTTATATAAATGCAGTGGATTTCTGTACACTGTTTTTGTATCTTGTGACCTTACCTAATTCACTGATGAGTTGTAGTAGGTTTTTGGTGGAGTACTCAGGGATTTTTTGTATAGCATCATGTCATCTGTAATAGTGAAAGTTTTGCTTTCTCCTTACCAATTGTTTTAAAGATCTTATTTATTTATTTGAGAGAGAGTAAGAAAGAGCAGGAGTGGGGGGAGGGCAAAGGGAGAGGGGAAAGCAGGCTCCCCACTGAGCAGGGAGTCCAAAGGGGGGGCTCAATCCCAGGACCCTAAGATCATGACCTGAGCTGAAGGTATACACTTAGCCAACTGAACCACCCAGGCACCCCAAGGCCCAGGGATCTTGGAAAGGTCCTGATTTTAGGGGAAAGGAAGGTTGTGAAAGTCCCAGTGCTGGCCACATCTGGTTGATGAGATGAAAAAGGACTTCCTCAGTGATCATGCTCTTTATAAGAATAGATGGGATGTGGTGGCAAGATGGTAGGCAGCATGGACTTTGAGACTGTAAACTCAGCACTAGGGATGCATATCAAAATCTAAGGAACAAAATATTTAAGTTAAATGTCCCTTACAAAAGGGTCAATAACTCCTTCCCTTTGAATATTTTAAACATCTGTTATACATGAGGCAGCACAAACAGTCATTCACTGTCTCCCTTACCAACAACCTTCTGCCCTACAGGAGACCTCTCCTGAGCAGTGGATGAGCAAGGAATGCTCAGGGGATTGTGGGCCAGTAGTGTCCTCCTCTATACATCTTTCCCCTCCGGTCTCTGGGGAGAGCTTTCAGAGTGATGGAGCATGTGAGGGACAGCCTCCCCCATGTACACCTGTTACATCATAAAATATCCACCCTATACCATTGATGGAGGAAATAGTGGAAAAATCTCAGTTAGAGTAACAGCAGGTATAACTTCTTGAGCCTTGAGGCAGATACTGTTCATGGCAAACACTCAGGTCCTGTTTCATAAATTTGATGTAGAAATTTGTGTGGAAGCAAAAACACTATTCTTTCAATTTGCCTAATGAATTCTTCTTTGCTTTCCAATCTCCTTCCTAACTCACCTTCACTCTCTCATATCTCCTGTCCCTCATTGTGTCCTGTTCACAGGTCTCTTGGTGCAACCAGTGTTGATAGAATCTTAGAAATATAAACCCTGACTTCTTTCCCTTCCTCCTGTTGCCCCATAGGTTCTAGAAATACGACATCATAGAACATTTCCCTTTTCTTCTTTCAACTTCCTCCTCCCTGCTATAGTGCCCTCCTACATGATAAATTATTACTTAGACATGTTCCCATACTAGTAGATTTCACTTAGTTTGGTGATGAGGGTATTGATACGATGACTGGGGGAAATCCTTAATAAAAAGCCAATGGACAACAGTTATTGATTGTTACCAAATATTTATTATCTGAGTAAATCAAGCAAATGTAAACTACCTCATAACATGTGAGAATAATGAAAACTATGGGGTGCATTTCTATCATGATTTAAGCACTATAAACCAGGGAGTGCATGGAGAGACCATGGTCAAATCCCCTTTGCATAGCAGTGAAGTATCAGTGTAGAACAGGACCCCACCACTGACAGAACATAACACCATTTGTTGTTATGTTAGGCAATTTGACCCATCTCTGTGACATCTTCTTAAACCTAAGCTCTCTAAAATCTTATGCAAGAAAATTTTAATATCAATAACCTGTGCACTCATAAATTTCAAATGCGGAAAAGTAGATTTTCAAGAACTGGAAGAGAGTGGATGGGAGGCCTCCATTCATCAAGCTGTAGGATTCAGCACACTTCATGGCCTTGGCTGCTATGCTGTCATCCTTCACAAGTAAGCAGAAGTTCAACTACTTGGTGAAACTCAATCTCATCCACAGACATGCCCAGCTTCTCTGCAATCTCTCCGACTGACTTCTCATCGAAAGCAAAATGGCCTCGGTAAAGGTTCAAGCACTTCTCCTCCTAGGACAAATCAGTCACTGAAGCAGACCATGAGGGGATGGCCAACGCTGATTTCAGGGCAGAGTTCAAAGCATCCAGACAGATCTTCTCCTTGAGGAAAGCTCTCTTCATCTCAATGGAAGCACCAGACAAATTGGGCAACAGGAACACAAAGGTGTAGCGCTTATGAACAGGGAGCTCCTTCAGCAATGTCTTCTCCAGTCTTGGGAAATTAAAGTCATCCAGGTCAAAGTTGGAGACTAAGAAGGTGCATGGCTCACGCACTCTGATGTTGCTGATATTAGACAAGCAGTTGTCTCAGATCTGCTGAAGCACTCTCTCCCTTTTGAATGACCTGGGCTTGCTTTTCTCTTCATTATATAAATCAATGTCCACCTTGGTTTTAACAAAGTAGAACTTTTTGTCTAGCTTCTTGAATTGGGGGGCCAACATATAATCATTGAATTTAAACTATGAGGTGGAAATGATGATGAAGAGGTCATAGTTAGCAAATCCTACCATTTTAAGATACATATGTGGAAGGAAATTGGGGGTTCTATTTCCAGGAAGGTCTCAGAAGATCACACTGGGATATTTTGGATGTTGATAGGCCATTTTCTTCCAGTGGTCTTCACAACTCCAAAACTAGCAGAACCCCCATCATCATGACTAAGAACCCACAGTCCATTATAAAACTGGACTTCTCAGTGCCAGATTCCCCAATCACAGCCATATCCAGGGGAGTGTTCTCTGCTTCTACAACTTATTCCTGAATTATGTTAGCCACATCTTTTAGCTTGGCCTCTTTATATTTAGAATTTAGAACCTCTTTTTTTTATTTTTTTATTGTTATGTTAATCACCATATATTACATCATTAGTTTTTGATGTAGTGTTCCACGATTCATTGTTTGTTCATAACACCCAGTGCTCCATGCAGAATGTGCCCTCTTTAATACCCATCACCAGGCTAACCCATCCCCCTACCCTCCTCCCCTCCAGAACCCTCAGTTTGTTTTTAAGAGTCCATCATCTCTCATGCTTTGTCTCCCCCCTTCATTCTTCCTCTCCTGCTATCTTCTTCTTTTTCTTTTATCTTAAAATATGTTGCGTTGTTTCAGGAGCACAGATCTGTGATTCAACATTCTTGCATAATTCACAGTGCTCACCGTAGCACATACCCTCCCAAATGTCTATCACCCAGCCACTCCATCCCTCCCAACCCCAAACACTCCAGTAACACTCTGTTTCCTGAGATTAAGAATTCCTCATATCAGTGAGGTCATATGATACATGTCTTTCTCTGATTGACTTATTTCACTCAGCATAACACACTCCAGTTCCATCCACGTCCTTGCAAATGGCAATATCTCATTCCTTTTGATGGCTGCATAATATTCCATTGTGTATATATACCACTTCTTCTTTATCCATTCATCTGTCGATGGACATCTTGGCTCTTTCCACAGTTTGGCTATTGTGGACATTCCTGCTATAAACATTGGGGTACACGTACCCCTTCGGGTCCCTACATTTGTATCTTTGGGGTAAATACCCAGTAGTGCAATTGCTGGATCGAATGGTAGCTCTAATTTCAACTGTTTGAGGAACCTCCATACTGTTTTCCAGAGTGGTTGCACCAGCTTGCATTCCCACCAACAGTGTAGGAGGGTTCCCCTTTCTCCACATCCCCGCTAACATCTGTCGTTCCCTGACTTGTTAATTTTAGCCATTCTGACAGGTGTGAGGTGGTATCTCATGGAGGTTTTGATTTGGATTTCCCTGATGCCAAGCGATGTTGAGCACTTTTTCATGTGTCTGTTGGCCATTTGGATGTCTTCTTTGGAAAAATGTCTGTTTATGTCTTCTGCCCATTTCTTGATTGGATTATTTGTTCTTTGGGTGTTGAGTTTGATAAGTTCTTTATAGATTTCGGATACTAGCCCTTTATCTGATACGTCATTTGCAAATATCTTCTCCCATTCTGTCGGTTGTCTTTTGGTTTTGTGGACTGTTTCTTTTGCTGTGCAAAAGCTTTTTATCTTGATGAAATCCCAATAGCTCATTTTTGCCCTGGCTTCCCGTGCCTTTGGCGATGTTTCTAGGAAGAAGTTGCTGCGTCTGAGGTCGAAGGGGTTGCTGCCTGTGTTCTCCTTTAGGATGTTGATGGACTCCTGTCTCACGTTTAGGTCTTTCAACCATTTGGAGTCTATTTTTGTGTGTGGTGTAAGGAAATGATCCAGTTTCATTCTTCTGCATGTGGCTGTCCAATTTTCCCAACACCATTTGTTGAAGAGACTGTCCTTTTGCCATTGGACATTCTTTCCTGCTTTGTCAAAGAGTAGTTGCCCATAGAGTTGAGGGTCCATTTCTGGGCTCTCGATTCTGTTCCATTGATCTATGTGTCTGTTTTTGTGCCAGTACCATACTGTCTTGATGATGACAGCTTTGTAATAGAGCTGGAAGTCTGGAATTGTGATGCCGCCAGCTTTGCTTTTCTTTTTCAATATTCCTCTGGCTATTCGGGGTCTCTTCTGATTCCATACAAATTTTAGGATTATTTGTTCCATTTCTTTGAAAAAAATGGATGGTATTTTGATGGGGATTGCATTGAATGTGTAGATTGCTCTAGGTAGCATTGACATCTTCACAATGTTGGTTCTCCCAATCCATGAGCATGGAACATTTTTCCATTTCTTTGTGTCTTCTTCAATTTCTTTCATGAGTATTTTATACTTTTCTGAGTACAGATCCTTTGCCCCTTTGGTTAAATTTATTCCTAGGTATCTTACGGTTTTGGGTGCAATTGTAAATGGGATCGAATCCTTGATTTGTCTCTCTTCTGGCTTGTTGTTGGTGTATAGGAATGCCACTGATTTCTGGGCATTGATTTTATATCCTGCTACTTGACTGAATTCCTGTAGGAGTTCTAGCAGTTTTGGGGTGGAGTCTCTTGGGTTTTCCACATACAGTATCATATCATCTGCAAAGAGTGAGAGTTTGACTTCCTCTTTGCCGATTTGGATGCCTTTGATTTCTTTTTGTTGTCTGATTGCTGTGGCTAGGACTTCTAATACTATGTTGAATAGCAGTGGTGAGAGTGGACATCCCTGCCACGTTCCTGACCTTAGGGGAAAAGCTCTCAGCCTTTCCCCATTGAGAATGATATTCGCTGTAGGTTTTTCATAGATGGCTTTTATGATATTGAGGTATGTCCCCTCTATCCCTATACTCTGAAGAGTTTTGATCAAGAAAGGATGCTGTACTTTGTCAATTGCTTTTTCTGCATCTATTGAGAGGATCATATGATTCTTGTTCTTTCTTTTGTTAATGTATTGTATCACGTTGATTGTTTAGTAAGATGTCAGAACTAGAATTCAAAAAAATTGCCTTGCAGCCCAGGGATAAATCCCACTTGGTAGTGGTGAATAATCCTTTTAATGTACTGTTGGATCCTATTGGCTAGTATTTTGGTGAGAATTTTTGCATCCATGTTCATCAAGGATATTGGTCTCTAATTCTCATTTTTGATGGGGTCTTTGTCTGGTTTGGGGATCAAGGTAATGCTGGCCTCATAAAATGCGTTTGGAAGTTTTCCTTCCATTTCTCTTTTTTGGAGCAGTTTCAGGAGAATAGGTATTAATTCTTCTTTAAATGTCTGATAGAATTCCCCTGGGAAGCCATCTGGCCCTGGGCTTTTGTTTCTTGGGAGATTTTTGATGACTGCTTCAATTTCCTTAGTGGTTATAGGTCTGTTCAGGTTTTCTATTTCTTCCTGGTTCAATTTTGGTAGTGGATACATCTCTAGGAATGCATCCATTTCTTCCAGGTTATCTAATTTGCTGGCATAGAGTTGCTCATAATATGTTCTTATAATTGTTTGTATTTTTTTAGTGTTGGTTGTGATCTCTCCTCTTTCATTCATGTTTTTGTTGATTTGGGTCATTTCTCTTTTCCTTTTGATCAGTCTGGCCAGGGGTTTATCAATCTTGTTAATTCTTTCAAAGAACCAGCTCCTAGTTTCGTTGATCTGTTCTACTGTTCTTTTGGTTTCTATTCTGCTCTGATCTTTATTATTTCTCTTCTCCTGCTGGGTTTAGGCTTTATTTGCTGTTCTTTCTCCAGCTCCTTTAGGTGTAGGGTTAGGTTGTGTACTTGAGACCTTTCTTGTTTCTTGAGAAAGGCTTGTATTGCTATATACTTTCCTCTCAGGACTGCATTTGCTGTATCCCAAAGATTTTGAACAGTTGTGTTTTCATTTTCATTGGTTTCCATGAATGTTTTTAATTCTTCTTTAATTTCCTGGTTGACCCATTCATTCTTTAGTAGGATGCTCTTTAGCCTCCATGTATTTGAGTTCTTTCCGACTTTCCTCTTGTGATTGAGTTCTAGTTTCAAAGCATTGTGGTCTGAAAATATGCAGGGAATGATCCCAATCTTTTGGTACTGGTTTAGACCTGATTTGTGACCTAGGATGTGATCAATTCTGGAGAATGTTCCATGGGCACTAGAGAAGAATGTGTATTCCGTTGCTTTGGGATAGAATGTTCTGAATATGTCTGTGAAGTCCATTTGGACCAGTGTGTCATTTAAAGTCTTTATTTCCTTGTTGATCTTTTGCTTAGATGATCTGTCCATTTCAGTCAGGGGGGTGTTAAAGTCCCCCACTATTATCGTATTGTTGTCAATGTGTTTCTTTGCTTTTGTTATTAATTGCCTTATATAATTGGCTGCTCCCATGCTCGGGGCATAGATATTTACAATTGTTAGATCTTCTTCTTGGATAGACCCTTTAAGTAGGATATAGTGTCCTTCCTCATCTCTTATTACAGTCTTTGTTTTAAAATCTAGTTTGTCTGATATAAGGATTGCCACCCCAGCTTTCTTTTGGTGTCCATTAGCATGGTCAATGGTTTTCCACCCCCTCACTTTCAATCTGGGGATGTCTTTGGGTCTAAAATGAGTCTCTTGCAGACAGCAGATGGATGGGTGTTGTTTTTTAATCCAATCTGATAGCCTGTATCTTTTGATTGGGGCATTGAGCAGGGTAACTATTGAAAGGTATGAATTTAGTGCCATTGTATTGCTTGTAAGGTGACTGTTACTGTATGTTATCTGTGTTCCTTTCTGATCTTTGCTGCTTTTAGGCTCTCTCTTTGCTTAGAGGACCCCTTTCAATATTCCTTGGAGGGCTGGTTTCGTGTTTGCAAATTCTTTTAGTTTTTGTTTGTTCTGGAAGCTTTTTATCTCTCCTTCTATTTTCAAGTCAGCCTAGCTGGATAGAGTGTTCTTGGCTGCATATTTTTCTCGTTTAGTGCTCTGAAGATATCTTGCCAGTCCTTTCTGGCCTGCCAGGTCTCTGTGGATAGGTCTGTTGCCAATCTAATGTTTCTACCATTGTAGGTTACATATCTCCTCCTAAGCTGCTTTCAGGATTTTCTCTTTGTCTCTGAGACTCGTAAGTTTTACTATTAGATGTCGGGGTGTTGACCTATTATTATTGATTTTGAGAGGGGTTCTCTGTGCCTCCTGGATTTTGATGCCTGTTTCCTTCTTCACATTAGGGAAGTTCTCTGCTATTATTTGCTCCAATATACCTTCTGCCCCTCTCTCTCTCTCTTCTTCTTCTGGGATCCCAATTATTCTAATGTTGTTTCATCTTATCATATCACTTATCTCTCGAATTCTGCCCTCGTGATCCTGTAGTTGTTTCTCTCTCTTTTTCTCAGCCTCTTTATTTTCCATCATTTGGTCTTCTATATCGCTGATTCTCTCTTCTGCCTAATTTATCCTAGCAGTTAGTGCCCCCATTTTTGATTGCACCTCATCAATAGCCTTTTTGATTTCGACTTGGTTAGATTTTAGTTCTTTTATTTCTCCAGAAAGGGTTTCTCTAATAACTTCCACGCTTTTTTCAAGCCCAGCAAGTATCTTTAAAGTCATGATTCTGAACTCTAGGTCCGACATTGTACTAATGTCAGTATTGAGTAGGTCCCTGGCTGACGGTACTACCTCTTGTTCTTTTTGCTGAGGTGATTTTTTTCGTCTTGTCATTTTGTCCAGAGGAGAATAGATGAATGAGAGAACAAAATGCTAACAGGTTTACAACGTCCCCAGCAAATATACTGTATACAAATCAGAAAAGACCTGAAACCAGGGGAAAAGAAAGGGAAAGAAAGAAAAAAGAAAGAGGAAAAAAAAGATAAATACAAAAACAGAACAATACAAAAAAAGCAGAATGTGATCAAATATGATCAGGCTAGTGCATAGATCAGTGCCACACACTAGATTTGGGGCGTATTTTGGTCTGTTAGAAAAAAGTGCCTCCTAAAATTTTAAAGGAAGAATGACATATATGTACAAAATAAGGGTTGATACAATGAAGGGATGGAAGATGACTGTAAAGATGAAAATTATAAAAGATTTTATAAAAGGACTTGATAAGATAAGAAGTTGTTTGAAAAAAAAAAGAAGAAGATTTAAGAAAAAAAAAAGGAAAAAGGAAGAGAATGTGATCAGGCAGGAGACTAGAACAAAGCCATACACTAGTGATTTGGGGTATATTTTGATCTGTTAGAAGAAACTGTATCTCAAAATTTTAAAGAGAGAACAACTTATATATATATGCCAAAAATAAGGGTAACTACTATGAAGGGATAAAATATGACTCTAAAAATGAAAAATAAAAAAATTTTTTTAAAAAAAGGGATTGATAAGATGTTGGTTGAAAAAGGGAAAAAGAAAAATAAAAAAAACAGTTAACAAAAATTAACTTTGATGAACTAATGAATCATGGTAAAAAAAAAAAAAGCCATGAATTCTATGTGCAGTATTCCCCTAGCGCTGGAGTTCTCCCATTCTCCTTGATCGGTAAACTTGGTCTTGGCTTGCTGGCTGTTCCTGCTGATCTTCTGGGGGAGGGACCTGTTGCTGTGGATCGCAAATGTCTTTGCCGGAGGCGGAATTGCCCCGCCCTTTTCCGTCCGGGCTAAAGAAGCTGCTCGGGTTTGCTCTCAGGAGCTTTTGTTCCCTGCAAGCTCTCGGTACAGCTTTGGAGGACCAGGGCAAAAATGGTGGCCTCTCAAACTCCACCCGGAGGAGTTGAGAACTCGGGGCCCCACTCCTCAGTGTGCCCCCAGAGAAAAGCAGTCACTCCCGTCTCCCTGGTCTCCGGCCGCATTGCGTGCTCACCCGGCCTGTGACCGAGCGTTGCTATCTCTGGCACCCGACCCCGTGTGGAGTCTCCAAACCCAGCAGATCCCTGCGGTGTGTTTCTGCACCGCTCCTCCCCGGGAAGGAAGGGGAGTCTCCCCGGCTCTGCCGCTTGTTGGGTCCCTGCTGGAGGAGCAGTGGCCCGACTGGGCTGCGGATCACAGTTTATGGCAACCCCGAGCTGAGAGTCCGTGACTCGGCTCCGTCTCTGCAGCCGGCTTCCCCGCTCCAATACCTGGGAGCTCTGCCGCACTCAGGCACCCCCGGTCTTTCTGTGACCCCAAGGGTCCTGAGACCACACTGTCATGGGAGGATTCCACCCCCTGCTTAGCCACTGCAGCGACGTCCCTCAGCAGAGCCGACTTCTAAAAGTTCCGATTTTGTGCTCTGCTGCTCAACCACTTGCCAGAAGCGGCCGTCGGAGGCCCCTCACCCGCCATCTCTCCTCCCAAATATCGCCTCGGATTCACTTCTCCGCACTTCCTACCTTCCAGTAAGTTGTCGCTTCTCTGTTCAGAGAGTTGTTGCTACTCTCCTCTTCGATCTCCTGTTGAGTTCGTAGGTGTTCAGAATGGTTTGATCCTTATTCAGCTGAATTCCTGAGACCAGAGGAAATCTAGGTCTCCTACTCCTCCGCCATCTTGCTCCACCCTCCTATACCACCTCTTCTTTATCCATTCATCTATCGATGGACATCTGGGCTCATTACATTGTTGTGTATTGTGGACATTGCTGCTATAAACATCGGGTTTCAAGTACCCCTTCAAATCACTATGGTTGTATCCTCTGGGTAAACACCTAGTAGTGTAATTGCTGGGTTGTGGTTGGCTCTATTTTTAACTTTTTAAGGAACCTCCTTGCTGTTTCCCAGAGTGGCTGTATCAGCTTGCATTCCCACCAGCAGTGTAAGAGGGTTCCCCTTTACTCCACATCCTTACCAATATTTGTCATTTCCTGATTTGTTAATTTTAGCCATTCTGACTGGTGAGAGGTGGTATCTCAATGTGGTTTTGATTTGTATTTCCCTGATGGCTAGTGATGTGGAGCATTTTTTCATGTGTCTGTTGGCCATTTATATGTCTTCTTTGGAGAAATGGCTGTTCATGTCTTCTGCCCATTTCTTGACTGGATCATTTGTTTTTTTGAGTGTTGAGTTTGATAAGTTCTTCTTAATTTATTTTTAAAATTTTTTAATTTAAATTCAACTAGCCAACATATAGTACATCATTAGTTTCAGATGTAATGTTCAATAATTTATCAGTTGTGTATAACACCCAGTGCTCACCACAACACGTGCACTCTTAATGGCCAACACTCAATCACCCCATCCTCCTACCCACCTCCCCTCCAGCAACCCTCAGTTTGTTTCCAATAGTTAAGAATTTTTCATGATTTTTCTCCCTCTCTCATGACTTCCCATTCAGTTTTCCTCCCTTCCTCTATGATCCTTCTGTGCTGTTTCTTATATTTCACATATGAGCGAAACCATATGATAATTGTCTTTCTCTGTTTGACTTATTTTGTTCAGCATATTACCCTCCAGTTCCTTTTACATTGATGTAAATCGTAAGTATTCATCCCTTCTGATGTCTGAGTAATATTCCATTGTATATATGAACCACATCTTCTTTATCCATACATCTGTCCATGGACATCTCATCTCTTTCCACACTTTGAGTATTGTGGACATTGCTGCTATGAACATTGGGGTGCATGTATCCCTTCAAATCACTACATTTGTATCTTCAGGGTAAATACCTGGTAGTGCAATTGCTGGGTCATAGGGTACCTCTATTTTGAACTTCTTGAGGAAACTACACACTGTTTTCCAGAAAGGCTGTACCAGCTTGCACTCCCTCAATGAGTTATGTGTAAGAGGGTTCCCCTTTCTCAGCATCCTCACCAACATATGTTGTTTCCTATCTTGTTAATTTTAGCCATTCTGACTGGTGTGAGGTGGTATCTCATTGTGGTTTTGATTTGTATTTCCCTAATGGCTAGTGAGGTGGAGCATTTTTTCATGTTTCTGTTGGCTATGTGTGTCTTCTTTGGAGAAATGTCTGCCCATATCTTCTGCCCATTTCTTGACTGGATTATTTATTTTTTGGGTGTTGAGTTTGATAAGTTCTTTATAGATCTTGGATACTTGACCTTTAACTGATATTTCATTTGCAAATACCTTCTCCCATTCTATAGGTTGCCTTTTTTGTTGACTGTTTCCTTTGCTGTACAGAAGCTTTTTATTTTGATGAAGTTGCAATAGTTCAATTTTGCTTTTGATTCCCTGGCGTTTGGGGACATGTCTAGCTAGAAGTTGTTTCAGCCAAGGTCAAAGAGGTTGCTGCCCAGTTCTCCTCTAAGATTTTAATGGATTCCTGTCTCACATTTAGGTCTTTCATCCATTTGGAGTCTATTTTTGTGTATTGTGTAAGAAAATAGTCCAGTTTCATTTATCTGCATGTGGCTGTCCAATTTTCCCAACACCATTTATTGAAGAGACTGTCATTTTTCTATTAGATATTCATTCCTGCTTTGTCAAAGATTAGTTGACCATAGAGTTGAGAGTCCATTTCTGGGTTCTCTATTCTGTTACATTGATCTGTGTGTCTGTTATTGTGCCAGTACCATACTGTCTTGATGATTATACCTTCATAATATAATCTGAAGTCCAGAATTATGATTCCACCAGCTTTGGTTTTCTTTTTCAACATTCCTCTAGCTATTGGGGTCTTTTCTGCTTTCATATAAATTTTCAGATTGTTTTTTCCAGCTCTGTGAAAAATGCTGGTGGTATTTTGATAGGAACTGCATTGAAAGTGTAGATTGCTTCGGGTAGCATAGACATTTTAACAATATTTGTTCTTCCATTCCAGGAACATAGAATGTTTTTCCATTTCTTCGTGTCTTCCTTAATTTCTTTTCTAAGTGTTCTATAGTTTTCAGAGTACAGATCATTTACCTCTTTGGTTAGGTTTATTGTTAGGTATCTTATGGTTTTAGTGCAATTGTAAATGGGATCAATTCCTTGATTTCTCTTTCTTCTGTCTCTTTGTTAGTGTATAGAAATGCAGCTGACTTCTGTGCATTGAGTTTTTATCCTGCAACTTTGCTGAACTCCTGTATCAGTTTTGGCAATTTTGGGCTGGAGTCTTTGGGTTTTCTACATAGAGTATCATGTCTTCTGCAAAGGGTGAGAATTCGGCTTCTTATTTGCCAATTTAGATACCTTTTATTTCTTTTTGTTGTCTGATTCCTGAGGTTAGGACTTCCAGTACTATGTTAAACAACAGTGGTGAGAGTGGGCATCCCCGTCGTGTTCCTGACCTTAGGGGAAAATCTCTGTTTTTCCCCACTGGGAATGATGTTCTCTGTGGGTTTTTCATAGATGTCTTTTATGATTTTGAGGTATGTTCCCTCTATTGCTTTACTGTGGAGAGTTTTAATCAGAAAAGATGTTCTATTTTGTCAGTTTTTTTCCCCTGCATCTTGAGAGGATCATACGGTTTTGTCTTTTCTTTTATTAATGTGGTATATCACATTCATTAATTTGTAGATATTGAACTACCATGCAGCCCAGGAATAAGTTCCACTTGGTCGTGGTGAATAATACTTTTAAAGTAATGTTGAATCCTATTGGCTAGTATCTTGATGAGAATATTTGCATCCATGTTCATCAGAGATATTGGTCTGTAATTCTCTTTTTGGGTGGGGTCTTTGGTTTTGGGATCAAAGAATTGCTGGCCTCATAGAACAAGTTTGGAAGTTTTCTTTCCATTTCTATTTTTTTGAAACAGCTTCTGAAGAATAAGTGTTAGTTTTCTTTAAATGTTTGGTAGATTTCCACTGGGAGGCCATCTAGTCCTGGACTCTTGTTTTTGGGGAGATTTTTGATTACTGCTTCAATTTCTTTGCTGGTTATGGGTCTGTTCAGACTTTCTATTTCTTCCTATTTCAGTTTTGTTAGTTATATGTTTCTAGGAATGCAACCATTTCTCCCAGATAGTCTAATTTTTTGGCATATAGTTGCTCATAATATGCTTTTATAATCTTTTGTATTTCTTGGGTGTTGGCTGTGATCTCATTCTCTCATTTATCATTTTTTTTTTTAATTTGGGTCCTTCCTCTTTTCATTTTGATAAGTCTGGCTAGGGGTTTATCAGTCTTTTTAATTTTTCAAAGAATCAGCTCTTAGTTTTGTTAATCTGTTCTACTGGTCTTTTGAGTTCTATTTCATTGATTCAATCTAATCTTTATTATTTCTCTTCTCCTCCTGGATTTAAGCTTTATTTGCTGTTCTTTTTCCAGCTCCTGTAGGTGTAATCTTAGGTTGTATATTTGAGACTTCTTTGTTCCTTGAGAACAGTTTGTATTGCTATGTACTTCCTTCTTAGGACCATCTTTACTGCATTCCAAAGGTTTTGAAGAGTTTATTTCCAGTTTCATTTGTTTCCAAGAATTTTTAATTCTTCCTTAATTTCCTGGTTGACCCATTCATTCTTTAGTAGGATGCTCTTTAATCTCCATGTGTTTGTGTTCCTTCCACATTTTCTCCTGTGATTTAGTTCAAGTTTGAAAGTAGTGTGGTCTGAAGATACGCAGGGAAGGATCCCAATCTTCCGGTACCAGTTGAGACCTGATTTGTGACCTAAGATGCGATCTATTCTGGAGACTGTTCCATGTGCACTCGAGAAGAACATGTATTCTGTTGTTTTAGGATGGCATGCTCTGTATATATTTGTGAAGTCCATCTGGTCCAGTGTGTCATTCAAAGCCCTTGTTTTCTTGTTGATCTTCTGCCTATATGATCTGTCCATTCCTGTGCATGGGGTGTTAAATTCCTCTACTATTATTGTATTATTATCAGTGTTTCCTTAATTTTGTGATTAATTGGCTTATATAAATGACTGTTCCTATGTTAGGGGCATAAATATTTACAATTTGACATCTTTTTGGATGTGGTGGATATGGTGTCCTTCTACATCTCTTATTACAGCCTTCAGTATAAAATCTAGTTTGTCTGATATAAGGATTGCTACCCCAGCTTTCTTTTGATGTCCATTACTATGATAAATGATTCTCCACCCCCCCATTTTCAATCTGGAGGTATCTTGGGTCTAAAATGAGTCTTTTGTAGATGGGTCTTGCCTTTTTATTCAATTTGACACCCTGATCTCCTGACTGGAGTATTTAATACATTTATACTTAGAGTAATTATTGAAAGATATGGATTTAGTGCCATTGTATTACTGTAAAGTCGGTGTTTCTGTATACTGTCTCTTTCTGTCTTTCTGGTCTATGTTACTTTTGAGCTCTCTCTTCACTTACAGGATCCCCTTTAATATTTCTTGCAGGGATGTTTTAGTGATCACAAATTCTTTAGTTTGTTTGTCCTGTAAGCTCATTATCTCTCCTATTCTCAATGACAGCCTTGCTGGATAAAGTATTCTTGGCTGCATATTTTTCTCATTCATCACCTTGAATATATCATGCCAGTCCTTTGGCCTGCCAGGTCTCTGTGGACATGTCTGCTGCTACCCTTATGTTTCTACCCTTGTAGATTAAGGACCTCTTGTCCTGAGCTGCTTTCAGGATTTTCTCTTTATCTCTGAAATTTGCCAGCTTCATTATTATATGTGGAGTTGATAACCTATTTTTATTGATTTGAAGGGAGTTCTCTGTGCCTCCAGGACTTGAAGACCAGTTTCCTTCCCCCAGATTAGGAAGTTCTCAGCTATAATTTGTTCAAATAAACCTTCTGCCCCCCTCTCTCTCTTTCCTCTTCCTCTGAGACTCCAATTATTCTAATATTGTTTTGCTTTATGTTTCACTGATCTCTCAAATCCTCGCTTTGTGATCTAGTAATTGTTTATCTTTTTCTCAGCTTCTTTATTCTCCATCATTTTGTCTTCTATATCATTAACTCTCTCTTCTGCCTCATTTATCTTAGAAGTTAGAGGCTCCATTTTTTATTGCATCTCAGTAATAGCCATTTTGATTTTGGTCTGATTAGATTTTAGTTCTTTTATTTCTACAGTAAGGGATTCTCTAGTGTCTTCTATACTTTTTTTCAAGCCCAGCTACCATCTTTATAATTTTTTTGAATTCTAGTTCTGACATCTTACTAATATCCATGTTAATTAAATCCCTGTCAGTGAGTACTGCCTCTTGTTCTTTTTTGGGGTGAGTTTTTCCCATCTCATCATTATGTCCAGAAAACAATAGATGAAAGAGAGAAAATGCAAAACTAGCACTGCAATATATGCACTAAGGAAATCAGAATAGAACAGAAACCAAAAAAAAAAAAAAAAAAGGAGAGAAAGAAAGAAAGAATCAAACAAGGAGGAGAACAGAACACAAAGTAAACTAGATCCTGGGTGTATTTTGGGCAGTTTGTTTGAGGAAACTATGTCCCAAAATAGGAAAGAAAGAAAAACTTTAATATATACAAAAATAAAACTGAATACAATGAGAGGAACCAAAAATGAAAAATATATATATAATGTAAATATAAAAATTAAAATAAAAAAAACAAGATGGGAATTGATAAAATAAGAAAATAGCTAAAAAGGAAAAAATATCAAACTGAAAGACTATAGAATAAGAAAAAATGATGAATGTTATATACTGTTACCTTAGAGCTTAAGTTTTGCAGTTCTGTATGATTAGTAAACTTGGTATTAGCCTCTTGTTCTTGCTGGTCTTTTTGGGGAGGGCCCTGTTGCACTGATTCTCAGATGTCTGCCTGGGTGAAATGCACCGCCCTTGCCAGGGAGCTAGGCTCAGGGCAAATGGCTCTGGATTGCACTATATGGTGCTGTATTGCTACCTGAAGGCTTTCAGTACCAGTGGGGGGGGGATAAAAATGGTGGCACCCAAATCCTTAGCCCCAGAGCTGAAAGTTCGCACCCCCCACCCCCACTCTTCAGTGAGCCCTCACAGAAAAGCAATCACTCTTGTCTCCCTGGTTTCCATCTGAACTCTATGTTCACCCAGCCTGTGACCAAGCATTTTTTATCTCAGGCATGCAACCCTGTTTCAAGTCTCCAAATTTTATGGATCCTGTGGTGTAGACCCTCACCCTTCCTCAGGGTAGGAAAGGGGGAGGTTCTCACTAGGTTTCTGCCCTTTGCTCAGCCCCTGCTTGGAGAGTGGTCACCCAACCAAGCAGCAGTTTGTGGTTTATGGCAACACTGAGTAGAAAGCCAGCTCCAAAACTTACTGTTTGCAGCAGGCTTCCCTGCTCTAATATTTGGGAACTCTGTCACACTCAGGCACCCCCCCATTCTTTTTGTGGCCCTGGGGATCCTGAGACCATGCTGTCCTACCTGGGATTCTGCCCTGCTTCACTACCTGAACCTTTCAGGTAGGATGTCTCCCACCCACGCAGACTTCAAAAGTTCCAATTTTGTGCTTCCACTGCTTAAATACTTTCTGGTAGACTCCTTAAGCTAGACCCTCCCCCCCCGACAGTTTATCTTCTGATATATCTCCCCAGATTCATATCTTTGCACCTCCTACCTTGCAAAAGGTTGGCTTTTCTATTTGTAGAATTTCAGCAATTCTTTTCTAAGATCTCCAGTTAACTTTGAAAGTATTCAGAATGATTTGATAACTATCAAGCTGAATTCCAAGGACCAGATAAAATTAGAGTCCCCTATTCCTCTGCCATATTAACTCCTCCTTTTTCTCCCAGAGAAAGATTTCTTAAATGAGATGATACCTATATAAAGATACCAAGATGGCAGCTGTATAACACAGACTGATCAATGTAATACCTTTGACTACATTAAAGTGAAAAGCTTCTCTTCATGAAAACAAATGCAAAAAGAAAGTTTAAAAATCACAAATCTGGAGAAGATTTTTGCATAAATGTAGTCAACTAATGATCAATGGAAAGAAAGTATTTTAAAAATTCCAGAAGTCACTAAGAAAAACTGAAACAATCCAGTATGAAGGTGGGCAAAAGACATGAACAAAATGTTCATAGAAAAAGAAACATGTATGGGGAGAAAATAGAGAAATTACCACAAATTAATTAGTAATGAAACAAATTTATCTCTGTGCACTATGAGATGACATTGTTAATTAGTTCAATTGTAAAATTTAAAAAGTCGGACAAATTCAGATATTGGTGAGAATGTACATTGATAGAATCTCTGAAACATGGTTGCTGGGAATGAAAATGAATACAATTCCTTTGAAAAAATAGTATGGCTGAATCATAAAATTGCACATTCATGTGCCTCAAGACTCAGCATTTCCACTCATAACACTATACTTAAGAGTCACTATGCAAATATGTGCAGGAGACATGTGACATGTGCTCCTAACAGCAGTCTTCATAACTGTGAAAAAAGAGAGGATAGGCATTGACAGAGAACAGATAAATAAGTTCAGTTACACAGTGTTGAAAGGATTGAACCACAGGTATATGGAGAGTAATTAATCTTTTGGTATAATGTTGACATTAAATATTAATTTATGGAGCCTTCTGAATGCTGAGTGTTGATGGAAGTGCTCCAGGACACTAGTCACTCATGACACTTCTGAACCCCAGGGATGAAGAGTTCCTACAATTTTCCATGGAGACAATTGGGTGGCCATCCAAGGAACATGAATAGACTTGGCATTGGGCTTTTTACTGGCAACATGGCAGGCTTGAAGAAGATAGATCTTCAGAGTTCTAAGAGAACATGATGTTGTATCCAGAATCCGATACTCAGTTAAACTATTTATTGAAAGTGATCACAAAATAAAGGCATTAATTTGAAATGCAAATACTCAGAAAGTTTACCACACAGAGAACGTTTTTCTCACGTTGTTTGAGAATGGATGCAATATAAATGAACAGGGAACAGGGAATCCAAGAAGCACCAACACCACTAAGGTAATGGATGGATGTGAGTGAGACCTGTGCTCCAGGCTAAGAGAGCAACTAGTCCAAGTGAGAATGGGAATTAGAGATGTTGCACAAGACACCTTCATGGAGAACCCTAGCCTGCTCTTCCTCAGGGGAGTGCTCACATTCTACTGTCATTTACTCTCCCTCTCACTACTTAGCATGGCTCTATCTAGCTTTTTCTTCTTAAATATAGAGCCTCAAACTGCTTAACTCTGTGTGGCCTGAGGCTGGATGAAATGACCTGTGAATGTTTGCAGAGACTGGTCCTTCAGTAGATAGCAGGGAAGGACATGTCCAGGGGCCAATGAGGGAAGGGATGTGATTGAATAGGGTGCAGCTCCTTCATGCTGGGTCCATACAGGAGTGACTATCACAGAAGGAGGAGGTCACTCACAACTGCCAGTTCTGTAAGGAGCTTCTTGATGGTATTATCTGTTATCTGTTGCTGTGGATCAAATTACCCTGAAACTTAGTGGCTTAAAACAAGTGTTTATTTGTTTATAGTTTCTGAGGGTCAGAAATCCAGGAACAGTCTCAGTTGTGTGGTTCTGGATAAGGGAGAGACCTGAGGTGGCAGTCAAGCTACCATCTGGGCTGCATCTTCTGAAGTCTTGCTGGGGTTAGAGGATTTGTTCCCGAGATGAGGTATTTATATTCCTGGCAGTTAATGCAGGCTGCCTCTGTTCTCCTCCACATAACCTCTGATTCTTCAGGACCTCTCCAGCAGGTTAGTTTAAAATTTCTGTGATTAGTAGGCAGAGAGAGGAAAAGGGAGAGGGAGATGGAGAGAGGGAGGGAGACAGAGCTGGAGCAGGAGCAAGACAGAGCCAGTGAACAGAGCATTTATAAGACAGAGCTGCACTTTTCATAACAAAGTTCTGGAATTTTTGGACATTCCATTATTGCTGCCATATTCTATTAGTCACTCCAGGGAAAGGGATTAAACATAGCCATGAAAATAGGAGAAAATTTTGGAGGCCATCTTAAAGGGTCTACCACTGACCTATGGGCAGGTCAAGATTGTGTGAGTCCACAGAGTGTGAGATGAGAAGTGAAAGAACACGGGCATCAGAAAAATGATGTTCAAGTTAAGTGATAAGGGGATGTCAGAATGAGATTGTATGTCACAGTGAGCAGATCTTTTCTTCCACCTTTGGATACAGGCTCATTTAATAAATGACAAAAGTAGAACATATTTGGGAACTTCCTGACATGGGTTCAAAATGGGCAAGTCATCTCATATACCTCAAGGAATTTAGAATCAATGAAAGTGGAAGTAATTGAGCTTGATTGAAAATTCAGAAAGGGGACAGTGTGAGGAGAGAACCCCAGATGTCCTAACTTCCCTCCAGAAGGAGCCTGCTGAAACACCACCTCTTCAGATGATGGAGTCTGTCAGGATTTTCTTCAGGATGGCTTTGGTGTCCTTGGAAACTATTTCAAGGAGGCGTCTGTGTTTCCACTTTCTCAGGGAGTTGAAAATAAAGTCACCTAAGAGTGGGATGTAGCTCAGAATTGAATATAAGCAAGAGACTGTATTACAATTCATGAAAGATAATGGCCAGTCCCCTCTGAGGACAGTGTATAGATCCCAAGACTTCATAATGGCCCTGTACTCCTCTGTGGGTTTCCCCATACTCTGAGCCATCTGCTGGAGAGATTCATCATCTACACCAAAGAGCAAGTGGTAGGCTGTCAGACTCTCCTCCAGATCATCTGCATTCTGGATGCCAAGGGTGTCGAAAGACTTTGAGGATATTTTCTCCCTGCAAGTGGTCACTTCATCATTAATGGCCTTCTCATAAGTGTGGGACAGATTCTCTAGGGGATCATGATACCTGATGTCAGAAATGTCCCTATGCAAGGTAACCCTAAGCTCTGGGAAGCCATGCAATAAGGGGTCAAAGCTGGAGACCAGGAATATGTTGGGTTCACACACTCCCTCCTTTTGGAGAGTTTCCCGAATATTATCCCGAATATTCTTCAGGAGTCGTTCCTCCAAGAGGGCACTTGTGCTGAGGTCCCTGTCCAGCTTAGTCCAGACAATATAGAATCTCTTTCCCAGGCCCTGGATGGTTTTAGCAAGCTTCACGAAAGTCATGCTGAACTGTTCAGATGCAATGATGATGAAGAGGTCATACTGGCTAAACTGCATCTCCTCCAGATAGTTCTCCAGGCTTTGGGTAGCTGCCCCTGTTCCGGGTAGGTCCCACAACACCACATTGGGAAAATGGGGGTAAAAGTAGTGAGTGGGAATCTGAGTGGTCCTCACCACTCCAGTGGGAGCTGAGTCGTTTTCCTCATGCCCAATTCCCCGCAGTGCATTGATGAAGGAGGACATGCCATTGCCGGAATCTCCAGTCACTGCAATGCTCACTGGGGCACTGGATGCTGTCTTCAAGGTCCCCCTGATCACAGAGACCATCTCCAGCAACTTCCTTCCTCCCAAGGTCTTTTCCATGTTTACTGCAGTCTCCTTAGGTAATATATTCCAGCCCGTCTTGTACAGACTATCAGAGGTGGAGAATGTAAGTAATGGGGGTGAAGAGAGTGGGTGGGCTGTGTCACATCACTGAGCAGTGGAGTCACCTGCAGAAACAGGAAAAGCAGGGGAGTTAGGAGGGCCAGGCACACAGAGTGGCAGAGGAATCATCAGATTTGGTAACCGAAACTGAGGGTGTCAGATCCACACCCAATTCCCTGCAAAGGCCCTTAGATGACAAACAGCAAGCCTTTGCAAAAATATTTGAAAATTTGTCAAAAATTTAAACATACACAACCATAGAAAATAGGATCCTACCATTTGTAACAACATGTATGGACCTTGAAAGCATTATGCTAAGTAAAATAAATCAGACAGACAAATACTGCATGATCTAACTGATACGTGGAATCTAAAATTAAAATAAAATAAATTCATAGAAAAAGAGAACAGACTTGTGAAGAGGTGGAGGGTGAGAGGAGGGGGAATTGGAGGAAGTGTTCAAAGGTACAAGATTTCAGTTATAAGTAAGTACTAGGGATGTAATGTAAAACCTGATGACTATAGATAACCCTGCTGTACGATTTTTAGGAAAGTTGTCAAGTTCTCATCACAAGAGAAATTTTTCTCTTTTTTTCTTCTTTCTTCTCCTTTTATTGAGATGATGGATTTTAGCTGAACCTACTGTGGTAATTACTTCACAATATATATAAGTCAAATCATCATGCTCTGGGCCTTAAACTCATACAGTGATGTATGCCAATTATTTTTCAATAAAACTAATAAAATAATTTAAAGAGTCACCAAATGACCCAGCAGTTACATTCCTAGGTGTATACCTAAGAGGGATGAAAACATACATCTACATAACATGCATGTAAATGTTCACAGCAGCATTATTACAGTAGCCCCTGAGGTGGAATTAACAGTTGTTCTGTTCAACACTGTTCAATGGGTAAATAAAAGTAGTCTATCCATTCAAGACATCAGTATTGGGGAAGAGAAAAAATGAAGTACTGATACCTGCCACAACATGGATGAACCCCAAAACATTATGCTCAGTGAAAGCAGACAGCCCATCGGACCATGTATTCTATGATTCTATTCATATGAAATGTCCAGAAAAGGCATCTTTTAGATAATGAAAGATATTTTTTGGATAATGAAAATGTTCTAAATTTGATTATGACAAGTATACAACTTTGTGAATATATTCAAAGCTACTGAAAACTTTAAAGGGAGGAATCATAGAATTTATAAATTATATCCCAATAAAGTTGTTGATTCAAGAAAAGCAGCAGAGGTGCTCATTTAGGAGATGTGCACATGTTAGAGGCTCAGAGGAGACCGCTGAGAAATGCTCTGCAGCTGTGGTGCTAGTATTCAGCTCCTAAGCAGGTTATAGATGGAGGGGACTTGAGCAGAAGAGCATCATGAGGGTCACTCAGTCAGGAGCCAGGCAGGTATGGGTACTCCTCTGCCCAGACTGGGAGAGCAGGTTGTCGTACTGGGGATGTCCACAGGGAAGAAGCAAACTTGTGCCAACTTTTCATACCTTTCAATCCTGAGGACCGACACATCCTCAATACATATGTCTTCAGAGTCAAAAACAATTTAATCATTTTTAACAGCAGTGAAAAATGCATTTCCCCCATTTTCCATATCTTTCACCACTAACGGCATACCTAAGAAATCCCTGTCCCTCATCCACTTCAACATTTAAATTACACAAACTTTCCAAATAATATTCTACTGATTTTTAAGTCAGTACTTACATTTGTACTTGATTGTTTATCTGTTATGATTATTATTATAAATATTTAAGTTCTCCCATGAACTTTCTCTTGTAAGCTGAGCTCTGCAGTGAGATTGCAAGCATTTTATAAGGCAGAATTGGAGAAGAGAACTGGTTAGGATTACCTAGTGGACTCTCTTCCTGGGGGCTACACACATAGTGCTGCCTGGTGGACTTTCACAGTCCCACAAGTTATGACTGCTTACTGTGGTAATTTCCCTTAAGACATTTACTATCTCTGTGTGCACAAATACAAATTTTAAAACATTTTCTAATTCAAGACTGACTCTTTATTGAGGAGTTTTCCTGTGAGGCCATGAGGTCTTCTTCTGCATGAGGGCTTCCCTCCCACACCCATCTATGGACATCTCCTGATGCTGCTGGAGATGAGACCTCACATCCAAATGCTCAGATTTCTGCTCAAAAGGACTGCAGTCCTGTCTGTAGGACAAATTTCATGTTGAGCTGTAGATCCTATGGTGCAGCTTGTAACCTACCACACCAGCTTTCCTCTCCACTTGTGTGTCCTGTTTGCATGACTGCCCTCCAGACTTCTCTGAGTGCTTTCATCCAGCATTAGGCCAGGACAGACCCTTCCAATAAGGAAATTGCCAAGAGCCCTGACTGAGTTTTCAGACAAGCCTGGTAATGTAAATGTTTTCATGTTGAAAACTGACAGACCTGTACCTCTGAAACAAATAATAAATTATATGGTAACAAAAAGAAAAAGAAAAAGAAGATAGCAGGAGGGGAAGAATGAAGGGGGGTAAATCAGAGGGGGAGACAAACCATGTGTCATCCCATGTTAGATGCTTGGTATCATAAAAACACACATACAGGTCTTGTCACTCTCAGTAAATAATTCCCTAGGCTCTGCCTGGTGCCCTTAGTGCCCAGCAGGTATGGGACACATTTCTGTTAGATGAATGAAACACAATATACCATTGCATATCCTCTACGTACTGGTTGACAGATAATTAACTTTGCTTCTTAAATCTGTCATCTGAAATGCTGAAGCCAGCTCCTCCATAGTCCATTGGAAAGCAAGTAGGGGCTGGGGCAGAGTATGACCCCACCCCCATCCCAAGGTGGGTGTGGGAGGTGAGCACAAACCTACACTTTTCCAGACCATTTCTGTGACTGTGTCTGACCCAACCATGGACTTTTCACATATCTGCTCACCTGAGCCCCTGTACTGGACCCTTTTGAAGGGGGTGACTGAGGCCATGCAGCACCAGCCACAGGTCCCTATCCCCCACTACCTACCCATGTGGTCCCTGCCCTGCACCTGGTGCTAGACAACCCTGAACATGGGACCCTCTCAGGATCCTTTTAGGCAGTACTATGCCCATGTGTCACTGCCATCACAGGATGGGACAAGGGTAAATTCATGAGAAGTTGCAGGTTATTCCAGGAGTTGTCAATACCCATGTGTCTGCAGGACATTGAGGCTCAGATTACTAACCCAGAAATTGAGGAGAAGCAATCAGAGACAAGCCTAGATACAAGTGGCTCCCCAAAGCTTCCTTCTTGTAGATCCTACTCATGTTAAACCTCTGATCTTTCCTCTCTGAACAGAGTTTGAGGGTCCCTGAGTAAAGAGACATAGGCCTTTATGGAGGGAACCCAGGAAGGAGATTCAACTAGAAAGGGCAGTTGTGCTTATAAGGAGAACCAGACCCTGCGAGCAGATCTTTCAGTCTTCTGAATAAGACCAGCAGTGAGAGATGCATTTCACATAGGAACTAAGTACACACATGCATGCACACATATGCATATACCTGAAGAAAGATTTTACCAACAGTTTGCCTACCCTTTATTTTAACTTACTCTATTTTATTGCACTGGGTAATTTTTTTGAACTCTTGTTATGCATTACCAGATAGATTTCATGACCTAAGAAGCAGAAAGGAAAACACTCATTAGTGGACTTCCCATACAGGATCCTATATCGTTCATACCATGCCTAATTATCTTGAGCCATGAAGTGGAGACCGGCTTTGGACCAGGCTAGAATCTAAGGCATCAAGGGCTTTTGTAGTTTGAACCCAATGTGGATCAAGTCCCACATTTCCCCCATTTTATCATCATAGAGAAAGGATGAGGAAAAAAATCAACATATTGATTTATTCTAGGAAAATATAATAAACATCTGCATCATCAATGGTCATGAAGCACAAAAAGACCTGGTCTGGGAAAGAATATTTCAAGAGTCCACCTCACTGAGGTAAAGGATGGAGTTGGTGTCCAGCAACAGTGACAGTTTTTCCAAAGCAGATACACCTGTGCATTGTTATACATTGTCTAAGGCCTGTTAGACACCTTGTCCCTGAAACCCCACCCCTAGTCCCTAATCCACAGAAGGTCAAGCAGGTGTTCCAGATTGATTCTCCCAACTCCAGGCTACCCCAGAAACTGTCATTGCCTTACATCCTATTTAGATTCTGAGAGAATATGAATGGCAAATCTTGCTGTCCTTTTCCAACCCTAATGCTATGAACATGGAGGTGATAGGCCCATTGCCTCCATGCTGGAGGGCTGGATGGGTCTGGAGCAGCCAAAGAGTTTGGGTGCTGCTTTGTCCCTGAAGAATGTCAGAGAGGGTCTTAATTGTGACTACTCACTGAAGTGGATAAGCCAGTCTGTTGCTCTGGTGTCAGGCTCCACCTTTCATGTCTTCACCATAGCAGGGTTATTAGCCAAGTTGGGTTTTAGGGGCTCTCTCACTTACTTGCTCCAGGAAGCAGAGGGTGACTATGATCAGGCAGATATCAGTGGTCTTCCTGGAAGTTACCCCTCCCTGGGGAAGTGTCCAGCCCTTAAGCAGGTCCTTTTGGGACCATCCAAACCTGGTTCCATGCCCAGGATGCTCTATAAGGAGCATCTATAAGGAGCTCTATAAGGGGTGTCCTAGGAAGAGCCTAAAGAAGACAGAAAAGGAGTTAGGAAGGTGAAATTGCAGGGTCTTCTGCTCCAGTGCCTTTCCTGCTCAGAGCTGTGTAATTTCTGGATTAAAGATGGTGGCAGGGCCTCAGCCCAAGAGGAGGGAAATCAGGGAGGGCTGCTTTCACTTCACACCAGTTCTCAAAAAGGTGGAGAACCAGCTTCATTTTCTCCATTCGGAAGGGTAGGGCTCCTACAGCATTTGCCTGAGGCTTGTGCAGGATTAGTTGAGCACTTTCAGTACAGAAGCTCAGGGAAGTGTAGGGGTGCTTTGAGACCAGCCCTGATGGATCCTCCCTGAAATTCTTCCTCTAAATCAGCACCCAGACCCACATTCAGCCCCTGTAAGTCTGGCCCTCGGATGGGCACAGACACTGCCCACAAAGTTACTTCTTGGGGCTTCCCAACATGTCTAGCTCACTTTCACCCATGGAAATCAGAGTGCAGGAGCTACATCCACTGTGGTGTTCTCTTTTTGACCCCTGCTATGACCTCACCTGAAGTCAATGCACCTGCCCAAACTAGGTAAGGATCTGAGCCCAGCACTACTCACTACTGTCTGGGTGACTTTGGGTAGCTGCTTAACCTCTCAGTGATTGTCATGTCCTCATTGTTATGAAAGAGTAGAAGGAAAAGCAACTCAGGGTGACTGTGGTCACGAGAGGCCCCAGGGAGGGCACTGGGTGACTGCAACAGAGTAATAGAGAAGGTCTGTTTTACAAAGTTTCTGCCGAGATTGCAAATGTCCATAACAATTTATGAAATCCTTCTGTGGCTAAAAGATTGTAAATTTGTCATTGCCATCCTGATTCCTCTCTTGGGTCAGGAAAGGACAGCTGACAGGTTGTGGAGAGGAAAGGCAAGGATCAGCTTCTTATTGAGACTGTTATAAGGGACATGGCCAACAATGAGTGCTGCACGTGGTCTTCCTGGGTAGAAGGATTTGAGGAGAAAGAGGTGGAGTTGCCCTTCTATTCCTGACACTACAGAGGAGGTAGAAGCCTAACAGGTCTGGACTATGCCTGCCCCAAGATCCCAATGGGGACATCAGCATGGATCTTCACGGGACCCTCCTCCCTGAGAGACATTCACCACACCAAGCCATCAGCTGGATTGCAAATGTCCTGCCTGAGTGAGTCCATTCCTACTCTTGTATTTCTCTTACTCCACACTCCTCCATGTAATGGAGGCAGTGGGAGGAAGAAAGAGAAAAGAAGCTGACTCTTTTCCTATTCCTGCTGCAGGTCTCTCACTCAGTTGGAGAAGGTGCTGAACCAGAGCAGTGGAGATTTCCATTATTCAAGAATCTGGAGGTTGTATACTACACAGAGTGGACCTCTATTCACTTGAATGGGACCAGGAGAGAGGGAGTTTCTTAAGGCATTCATTACAAAGAATTGATTTCCCTTTTCTGAACCAAGGAAATATAACAATATCCTCATAAATCATACTTCCTGATTTCCTAATGGTGACTTAGGAGCAGCAAGTCTGACTCTGAACCCTGAGGTGGGCATATTGGGGCATCAGGCCCAGCCCACTGGGTGCTGAGGTCACTGCAGACCAGAGCCAGCCAAAAAGAGGAGCAGCCCCAGCGTGATTCTCACACACTGCTGGAGAGCAGCCCAGCCCTGGGGAGCCCCAAAAGCCTTCTGTCACCCACTAAAAAGTGTCCCATCACTGCCAGGGTACCTGAGACTCAGAGGTATTTCTTACTTTACTACTGAGAGCTGTAATTGGCTGTCTGTATGTGCTCATCTGCATCTACAGCCAGTTGTCAAGTTCATGTGTGAGCTTGCATCTTTGCCTTGCCATTGGTTCTACCTAGAATTTCAGTCTCTCTTGTTCCCTGTCTCCTCACTGAATGATTTCTCAGTCTTTCTCCTATCATAGCAGTGATTGTCTCTGTATGTCAGACAGAGAATATTTCTCTGATGTCCCTAAAACATAGTAGGATGGAGAGAATAACAATTTGAAAAGAACTGAGATGTTTTCCCTATTTTAAATCTTTTACTTACTTGTGTAATACAATGATCACCTACACACTGAACAATCATGACAGAAATAAAGCATCTCTGATAACCTATATCTCCCTGTGTTCCTATTAACTCCTTTTCTGTCCATAGCCCCTGGGTTACAATTTCATGAAATATGTGTTTATGATTCTTTTCTTTTATTTGTGGCCTTATCGCTTATATATGCATGCCTAAACAATATATTGTTTAGGTTTTTTTTAAACAAAATTCACATTTTATTTAGGTTGAAATAAGCTATACAAAATTGATTTTCTTCACCAAAAATAACAGCAATATTTTCTGCATTATTCCTAGATAAACCACAAAACACTTATTTTTGTAGATTTTCCAGGTTTTGTTTATAAATCAAGACAAGGCAGTAGATACAGTCATAGAAAAAGAAGACAGACAAATCAGTTGTCAGTCTTGAAGCATTTGTTAAGGGGTATTCTCCTGGTTCTTACTTAGTATTTAATCTCAGCACTGTGCTAAAAGACAAATTCCTCTCTAAATAGCTATGGTTCATGCAAAGCTGTTTTATTTTATCTCAACTTATTTATCCATTTCTGTCAATGCTTATCCTCTCCTTTTTCACAGTTATGAAGATTGTTGATAGAAACACATGTCCACATGTCTCCTGTATACATTTTTTAAGTTCTTTTTTAAGTTTTTATTTAAATTAGTTAAAATACAGTGTAATATTAGTTTCAGGTGTACAATATAGTGATTCAACACTTACATATAACACCCAGTGCTCATACAGCCAAGTGTACTTCTTAATCCCTATCACAGGTTTCCCCCACCCCCACCCCCCACCCCTTTCCCTTTGGTTACCATTAGTTTGTTCTCCCAGTGTTTCTAGCAGCATTATGTACAATAGGAAATTATGGATAATGCTGCTAGAAACACTGGGTGTATGTATTCCTTCAAAACAATGTTTTTGTATATTTGGGATAAATAACTAGTAATGCAATTGCTGGATCATAGGGTAGTTCTATTTTTAACTTTTGAGGAAACTTCATACTGTCTTCCAGAGTGGCTACACCAGCTTGCATCCCACCAACTGTGCAAGAGGTTTCCCCTTTCTCCACACCATCACCAACTCTTGTTTTTTTGTGTTCTTGATTTTAGCCCTTCTGACAGATGGTGATACCTCATTGTAGTTTTGATTTGTATTTCCCCAACCATCCCTTCACTTTTAATCAGCAAGTGCCTTTAAGTCTAAAATGAGTCTTTTGGGGCCCCATTAGCTCAGTCAGTTAAGCAGCTGCCTTTGGGTTGGGTCATGATCTCAGGGTCCTGAGATTGAGTCCCACATCGGGCTCCCTGCTCAGTAGGGAGTCTGCTTCTCCCTCTCTCTCTGCTGTACCCCCTGCTTGTGCTCTCTCACTTGCACTCTCTCTCTCTCAAATAAATAAATAAAATCTTTATAAAAACTAATAAAATAAAACGGGTCTCTTGTAGGCATCATATATATGTGCATATACATACGTCAAATCCATTCTGACACCCAATGTCTTTTGATTGGAGTGTTTAGTCCATTTACAGTCAAAGTAATTATTGATAGATATGTATTTAGTACCGTTTTATAACTGGTTTTATCATTATTTCTGGAGATTTTCTGTCCTTTCTTGTATTTGTCAGTTTTTGCCTCTCCTTTGCACTCAAAACTCTTTGGTCTGTGGCACCTGAGTGGCTTAGTTGGTTTAGTGTCCAGCTCTTGATTTCAGCTCAGATCATAATCTTAGGGTTGTGAGACTGAACCCTGGCTGGGCTCTGCACTGAGCATGGAGCCTGCTTGAGATTCTCTCTCTCCCTCCCCCTCTGCTCCTCCCCACCACTTGCATGTGCACACTCTCTCTCTCTCCTTCAAAATAAAATAAAATAAAAATAAAAAATTTTTAAAAAATTAAAAAAACACTTTGGTCTGGCCACATAGTGTGGGCAGGGTTTTGTGCTTGTCTTCATGGGGAGGGGCCTCTGTACTGGGACTGAGGCTAGTTGATTGAGAAGGGCATTCTCACCAGAGGGCAGGGGGGTGGGGCCTGGTGTAGACAAGTTAGGCTGCCAATATTGGCCTTGTGCTGTTTCCAGCAGTTGGAGCTGAGGTGGGTGGGAGGGAAATGGTGCAAGGGAGATGAATTGTTCCAGGAGAGGCATCTGTGTGAACACTTCTTTTCTAGGCCATGCTCCAAGAAAAGCAAACAATCTCTCCCTTGTGTGCCCCAAGCATTCTTTAGATCCCTGTTTCCAAGCTGTCTGACCTTTAAAACTCCAGGCTTTAAGCCCAGCTGTTGCAAGAACTCATAATATTTAGCCTTTCTTGTTTTCCAAGTCAATGGCTGTGCAATAATATTCTGCTAGTGTGTTCCCCCATGTGCTCCTCTCTCTCTCTCACCTTCTCCAAATCCATAGCCCCCTCCCCTGTGCAGCACCCAACATCTCTTTCTCCCCTACACCATGACTCCACACTTCCTACCTTCTTCAATGATGCCTCTTCTCTCCCTTTAGTTGTGGTGCTTATTCTGTGAGCTTTCAGGTCAATTTCTGGGGTATTCAGGATGATTTAATAGTTATTTAGTTGGGTTCATGGGACAAGGGGAGCCGCTGCATTCTTCTTCTCCCCAAGCCAGTATCCTTAATGAGAATAGATGTAATTTTTTTCAACAAAATACTAGTAAGCAAAATTCAACATCATATCAAAAGAATATATGCAATGGAATATTACTCAGCCATCAGAAAGGATGAATATCCAACTTTTGCATCAACATGGATGGAACTGGAAGAGATTATGCTAAGTTAAATAAGACAAGCTGAGAAAGTCAATTATTATATGGTTTCACTTATTTGTGGAATATAAGGAATAGCATGGAGGACATTAGGAGAAGGAAGGGGAAAATGAAGTGGGGGAATCAGAGGGGGAGATGAACCATGAAAGACTATGCACTCTGAGAAACAAACTGAGGGTTTTAGAGGGGAGGGGGGTAGGGATGGGTTAGCCCAGTGACTGGTATTGAGGAGGGCACATATTGCATGGAGCACTGGGTGTTATACACAATGAATCATGGAACCTACATCAAAAACTAATGATGTACTGTATGCTGACTAATGTAACATAATAAAAGAAAAAAAAAGAATCATACATCAGGATCAAGTGGGATTTATTTTATTTGTGTCCCAGGGGACACAACCATAATTTCACACAAGCAAATCAATGTATATAATATACCACATAAACGGAATAAAAAATAAATTTTATATGGTCAACTCAGTTGAGGCAAAAAAAAAAAGCATTTGATAAAATTAAATGCCTTTTCATAAATAAAATGCTCAGCAAATTGTGTGTAGAAGGAAGGTAAGTCAACATAATAAAAGCCGTATAGGCAGGACCCCAGCTAACATCATACTCAACAATGAAAAGCGGAAATCTTTTCCTCTAAGATCAGGAAAAAGACAAGGATGCCTCGTCACACCGGTTCTATGCAATATAGTACTGGAAGTTCTGGCCATAGCAATCAGGCAAGAAAAAGATATAAAAGTCATCCACACTACAAAGGAAGAAGTAAACCCAAGGATTCCACCAAAAACTGTTCAAAGTAATGAGCAAATTTAGTAATGTTTCAAGATACAAAATGAGTATACAACACTTGCATTTTTCACAGAAATAGAACAAAGCAAAGCATTTCTATACACTAAAAATCAACTAGCTGAAAGACAAATTAAGAAAACAATTCGAATTATAACATCATCAAAAAATAAAAAAAAATTCCACCCATAGGTGAATGGATACAGGAGATGTGATTATATACATGTATATATAAAACATACAGTTTATATGTATATATAAAATATGTATATATAAAGTAAATATTACTCAACCATAAAAAAGAATAAGATCTTGCCAGGGATGCCTGGGTGGCTCAGTCAGCTAAGTGTCTGCCTTCGGCTCAGGTCATGATCCCAGGGTCCTGGGATCAAGTCCTGCATTGGGCTCCTTGCTCAGTAGGGAGCCTGCTTCCCCCCTCTCCCACTCCCCCTGCTTGTGGTCTCTCTCTCTCTGACAAGTAAATAAATAAAATCTTTTAAAAAAAAGAATAAGATCTTGCCATTTGCAACAACAACATGAATAGATCTAGAGAATAAAATGCTAGGTGAAATAAGTCAGACAGAGTAAGACATATACCATATGGTTTCACTCATATGTTCAATTTAAGAAACAAAAGAAACAAAGAAAAAAGTAGGAAAAAAATAAAATAAAAATAAAACATAGGCTTATGTCAAGACAATCTCTGGAAAAAAGTCACATTATACATGCACTGAGACAACATCATGTTCCCAGAGGTCAAGAGAGTATGCGGGCTTTATTTCTATCCCTATATCAAGAGACACAAAATCAGAAAGAATCAAAACGCATTTGGTGTAGCAGCCAGTGGTCACCTCAACACCAAGTGAAATAAATTTATTTCATGGGTAAATGTGTTTCTGTTATTTTAAAACACACACATGCACACACACACACGATTTCACTTTTTAGTGCTAAATGCATTATCTGGCATATTAAGGAAGTAACAAGTCTTCCATATTTTGTAAGGAAGCTTTTATCCTTTCTAGCATGATAGAAGTTAGCCTGGCAGGTAAGAAATACACCCCAAACATGGGCTTTATGCCAATTATTCTCTTATAACTGACCTGTCAGCTGGGCTTCCTATTAAGAACTTTGGGTTACTATAGTGTTATCATTGGATTTTACAATCTGTTATTAAGAGAGAAAGAAGGACAATATATCGAAATGAATGAAAGGAATAAGTTATTACTGAAATGATGGGGGATAAATAAATACATCAAATATGAAAGAAAAGTAGAAAAAAAGAGAGAAAGAGAGACCCTAAACACAGAACACAAACTGGTGGTTGCCAGAGAGGTGGATGGGTGGGCTAATTGGTAAAATATATAAAGAGGATTAGAAGTATATTTTTGGTGATGAGCACTGAGTAATTTATAAACTTCCTCACTCATTATATTCTACACCTGAAAAAAATAACACTATATGTTAAGTATACTTCAATAAAAATATCATACATCTGTTATAGTAGCAAAGTTATTTGGTTGCATTTCAAAAAAAAAAAGAATAAAATACTTAGGAATAAATTTAACCAAGAAGGTGAAAGACATGTGTACTGAAAATTCTAAGACATTGATGTAAGAAAGTGAAGAAAACACAAATAAATATAGAATATTCTGCACTCATGGATTGGAAGAAATGATATTGTTAAAATATCCATACACAGGGGGCGGAGTAAGATGGCAGAGGAGTAGGAGCCCTGGATTTCGTCTGGTCTCAGGAATTCAACTGAATAGGGATCAAACCATTCTGAACACCTACAAACTCAACAGGAGATCAAAGAAAAGAATAGCAACAACTCTCTGAACAGAAAAGCGACCACTTTCTGGAAGGTAGGATGTGTGGAGAAGTGAATCCGAGGTGATATTCTGGAGGATAGACGGTGGGGGAGGGGGCCTCCGTTGGCTGCTTCTGGCAAGTGATAGAGCAGCGGAGCACAAAATTGGAACTTTTAGAAGTCGGCTCCACTGAGGGAGGTCGCTCCAGTGGCTAAGCGGGAGGTGGAACCCTCACCCTCAGGGTCACAGAAAGACCGGGGGTGCCTGAGTGTGGCAGAGCTCCCAGGTATTGGAGCGGGGAAGCCGGCTGCAGAGACTGAGCCGAGGCGTGGGCTCTCAGCTCGGGGTTGCCATAAACTGTGATCCGCGGCCCAGTAGGGCCACTGCTCCTCTGGCAGGGACCCTACAAGCGGCAGAGCCAGGGAGACTCCCCTTCTTCCCCTGGGGAGGGGCGGTGTGGGAGCGCACCGCAAGGATCTGCTGGGTTTGGAGAATCCACGGGGTTGGGTGCCAGAGATAGAAACACTCGGTCACAGGACAAGTGAGCATGGAGTGCAGCTGGACACAAGGGAGACAGGAGTGACTGGCTGCTTTTCTCTGGGGGCGCACTGAGGAGCAGGGACCCGAATTCTCAGCTCCTCTGGGCAGAGATTGGGAGGCCACCATTTTCATTCTCATCCTCCATAGCTGTAGTGAGAGCTTGCAGGAACAAAAGCTCCCAAGAGCAAACCCAGCAGACTGCTTAACCCGGAACGACAAGGGCGAGACAATTCCGCCTCTGGCAAAGACATTTGGGAACCACAGCAACAGGCCCCTCCCCCAGAAGATCAGCACGGGCAGCCAGCCAAGACCAAGTTTACTGATCAATGAGAACGAGAGAACTCCAGCGTTAGGGGAATACTGCACATAGAATTCATGGCTTTTTTACCATGATTCATTAGTCTTTCAAAGTTAATTTTTTTAACTGTTTTTTATTAATTTTTCTTTTTCTCTTTTTCAACCAACATCTTATCAATCCCTTTTTGAAAAAAATTTATTTTTCATTTTTAGAGGCATATTCTATCCCTTCATAGAGTTACCCTTATTTTTGGCATATATATATAAGTTGTTCTCTCCTTAAAATTTTGAGATACAGTTTCTTCTAACAGATCAAAATATACCCTAAATCACTAGTGTATGGCTTTGTTCTAGTCTCCTGCCTGATCACATTCTCTCCCTTTTTTTTTTTTAATCTTCTTTCTTTTTACAAACAACTTCTTATCTTATAAATTCCTTTTATAAAATCTTTTATAATTTTCATCTTTACAGTCATATTCCATCCCTTCATTGTATCAACCCTTATTTTGTACATATATAAGTCTTTCTTTCTTTAAAATTTTAGGAGGCACTGTCTTCTAACAGACCAAAATACACCCAAATTCTAGTGAGTGGCACTGATCTATGCACTAGCCTGATCATATTTGATCATATTCTGGTTTTTTTTGTTTTGTTCTCTTTTTGTTTCTTTTTATCTTTTTCTTTTTCTCTTTTTTTCTCTTTCTTTTTTCTTTCTTCCCTTTCTTTTCCCCTGGTTTCAGGTCTTTTCTGATTTGTTTAGAGTATATTTTCTGGGGACGTTTTAAACCTGTTAGTATTTTGTTCTCTCATTCATCTATTCTCCTCTGGACAAAATGACAAGATGAAAAAAATCACCTCAGCAAAAAGAACAAGAGGTAGTACCATCTGCCAGGGACCTACTCAATATGGACATTAGTACGATGTCAGACCTAGAGTTCAGAATCATGATCTTAAAGATACTAGCTGGGCTGGAAAAAAGCATGGAAGTTATTAGAGACACCCTTCCTAGAGAAATAAAAGAACTAAAATCTAACCAAGTCAAAATCAAAAAGGCTATTAAGGAGGTGCAATCAAAAATGGGGGCACTAACTGCTAGGATAAATGAGGCAGAAGAGAGAATTAGCAATATAGAAGACCAAATGATGGAAAATAAAGAGGGTGAGAAAAAGAGAGATAAACAACTACTGGATAAGGAGGGCAGAATTCGAGAGATAAGCAATATGATAAGATGAAACAACATTGGAAAAATTGGGAACCCAGAAGAAGAAGAAAGAGAGAGAGGGGCAGAAGGTAAATTGGAGCAAATTATAGCAGAGAACTTTCATAATGTGGGGAAGGAAACAGGCATCAAAATCCAAGAGGCACAGAGAACCCCTCTCAAAATCAATAAAAATAGGTCAACACCCCAACATCTAATAGTAAAACTTACGAGTATCAGAGACAAAGAGAAAATCTTGAAAGCAGCTTGGGAGAAGAGATATGTAACCTATAATGGTAGAAACACTAGATTGGCAACAGACCTATCCACAGAGACCTGGCAGGCCAGAAAGGACTGGCAAGATATCTTGAGAGCACTAAACGAGAAATATATGCAGCCAAGAATACTATATCCAGCTAGGCTGTCATTGAAAATAGAAGGAGAGATAAAAAGCTTCCAGGACAAACAAAAACTAAAGGAATTTGCAAACATGAAACCAGCCCTCCAAGAAATACTGAAAGGTGTCCTCTAAGCAAAGAGAGAGCCTAAAAGCAACATAGACCAGAAAGGAACAAAGACGATATACAGTAACAGTCACCTTACAGGCAATACAATGGCACTAAATTCAGATCTTTCAATAGTTACCCTGAATGTAAATGGGCTTAATGCCCCAATCAAAAGACACAGGCTACCAGATTGGATTAAAAAACAAGACCCATCAATATGCTGCCGGCAAGAGACTCATTTTAGACCCAAAGACACCCCCATATTGAAAGTGAGGGGGTGGAAAACCATTTACCATGCTAATGGACAAGAAAAGAAAGCTGGGGTGGCAATCTTTATATCAGACAAAATAGAATTTAAACCAAACACTGTAATAAGAGATGAGGAAGGACACTATATCCTACTTAAAGGACCTATCCAACAAGAAGATCTAACAATTGTAAATCTCTATGCCCCTAACATGGGAGCAGCCAATTATATAAGGAAATTAATAACAAAAGCAAAGAGACACATTGACAACAATACAATAATAGTGGGGGACTTTAACACCCCCTGACTGAAATAAACAGATCATCTAAGCAAAAAATCAACAAGGAAATAAGGACTTTAAATGACACACTAGACCAAATGGACTTCACAGACATATTCAGAGCATTCCATCCCAAAGCAATGGAATACACATTCTTCTCTAGTACCCATAGAACATTCTCCAGAATAGATCACATCCTAGGTCACAAATCAGGTCTCAACCGGTACCAAAAGATTGGGATTATTCCCTGCATATTTTCAGACCAGAGTGCTTTGAAACTAGAACTCAATCACAAGAGGAAAGTCGGAAAGAACTCAAATACATGGAGGCTAAAGAGCATCCTACTAAAGAATGAATGTGTCAACCAGGAAATAAAGAAGAATTAAAAAAATTCATGGAAACAAATGAAAATGAAAACACAACTCTTCAAAATCTTTGGGATGCAGCAAAGTCAGTCCTAAGAGAAAAGTATATAGCAATACAAGCCTTTCTCAAAAAGAAGAAAGGTCTCAAATACACAACCTAACCCTACACCTAAAGGAGCTGGAGAAAGAACAGCAAATAAAGCCTAAACCCAGCAGGAGAAGAGAAATCATAAAGATCAGAGCAGAAATCAATGAACTAGAAACCAAAAGAACAGTAGAACAGATCAACGAAACTAGGAGTTGGTTCTTTGAAAGAATTCACAGGATTGATAAACCCCTGGCCAGACTTACCAAAAAAAAAAGAGAAATGACCCAAATCAACAAAATCATGAATGAAAGAGGAGAGATCCCAACCAACACCAAAGAAATACAAACAATTAAGAACATATTATGAGCAACTCTATGCCAGCAAATTAGATAACCTGGAAGAAATGGGTGCATTCCTAGAGATGTATCAACTACCAAAACTGAACCAGGAAGAAATAGAAAACCTGAACAGACCTATAACCACTAAGGAAATTGAAGCAGGCATCAAAAATCTCCCAACAAACAAAAGCCCAGGGCCAGATGGCTTCCCAGGGGAATTCTACCAAACATTTAAAGAAGAATTAATACCTGTTCTCCTGAAAGTGTTCCAAAAAATAGGAATGGAAGGAAAACTTCCAAACTCATTTTACGAGGCCACCATTACTTTGATCCCAAAACCAGACAAAGACCCCATCAAAAATGAGAACTACAGACCAATATCCTTGATGAACATGGATGCAAAACTTCTCACCAAAATCCTAGCCAATAGGATCCAACAGTACATTAAAAGGATTATTCACCATGACCAATTGCGATTTATCCCTGGGCTGCAAGTTTGGTTCAACATCCGCAAATCAATCAACGTGATACAATACATTAACAAAAGAAAGAACAAGAATCATATGATCCTCTCAATAGATGCAGAAAAAGCATTTGACAAAGTACAGCATCCCTTCTTGATCAAAACTCTTCAGAGTATAGGGATAGAGGGGACATTCCTCAATATCATAAAAGCCATCTATGAAAAACCCACAGCAAATATTATTCTCAGTGGGGAAAGGCTGAGAGCTTTCCCCCTAAGGTCAGGAACCGGCAGGGATGTGCACTCTCACCACTGC
Source organism: Callorhinus ursinus (assembly GCF_003265705.2). Classification (NCBI taxonomy): domain Eukaryota; kingdom Metazoa; phylum Chordata; class Mammalia; order Carnivora; family Otariidae; genus Callorhinus; species Callorhinus ursinus. Next base: position 3,621,936 of record NW_027397143.1, on the reverse strand, counting down.
TATTCAACATAGTATTAGAAGTCTTAGCCACAGCAATCAGACAACAAAAAGAAATCAAAGGCATCCAAATCGGCAAAGAGGAAGCCAAACTCTCACTCTTTGCAGATGATAGGATACTTTATGTGGAGAACCCAAGAGACTCCACCCCAAAACTGCTAGAACTCTTACAGGAATTCAGTAAAGTGGCAGGATATAAAATCAATGCACAGAAATCAGTGGCATTCCTATACACCAATGACAAACCAGAAGAGAGACAAATTAAGGAGTTGAAACCATTTACAATTGCATCCAAAACCGTAAGATACCTAGGAATAAATCTAATCAAAGAGGCAAAGGATCTGTACTCAGAAAAGTATAAAATACTCATGAAAGAAATCAAGGAAGGCACAAAGAAATGGAAAAACTTTCCATGCTCATGGATTGGAAGAACGAACATTGTGAAGATGTCAATGCTACCTAGAGCAATCTACACATTCAATGCAATCCCCATCAAAATACTATCCACTTTTTTCAAAGAAATGGAACAAATAATCCTAAAATTTGTATGGAACCTGGAGACCCCGAATAGCCAGAGGAATGTTGAAAAAGAAAAGGAAAGCTGGTGGCATCACAATTCCGGACTTCCAGCTCTATTACAAAGCTGTCATCATCAAGACAGTATGGTACTGGCACAAAAACAGACACATAGATCAATGGAACAGAACCGAGAGCCTAGAAATGGAGCCTCAACTCTATGGTCAACTACTCTTTGACAAAGCAGGAAAGAATGTCCAATGGAAAAAAGACAGTCTCTTCAACAAATGGTGTTGGGAAAATTGGACAGCCACATGCAGAAGAATGAAACTGGACCATTTCCTTACACCACACACAAAAATAGACTCCAAATGGTTGAAAGACCTAAACATGAGATAGGAGTCCATCAACATCCTAAAGGAGAACACAGGCAGCAACCACTTCGACCTCACCCGCAGCAACCCCTTCCTAGAAACATCGCCAAAGGCAAGGGAAGCCAGGGCAAAAATTAACTATTGGGATTTCATCAAGATAAAAAGCTTTTGCACAGCAAAAGAAACAGTCCACAAAACCAAAAGACAACCGACAGAATGGGAGAAAATATTTGCAAATGACATATCAGATAAAGGGCTAGTATCTGAAATCTATAAAGAACTTATCAAACTCAACCCCCAACGAGCAAATAATCCATCAAGAAATGGGCAGAAGACATGAACAGACATTTTTCCAAAGAAGACATCCAAATGGCCAACAGACACATGAAAAAGTGCTCAACATCGCTCGGCATCAGGGAAATCCAAATCAAAACCTCAATAAGATACCACCTTACACCAGTCAGAATGGCTAAAATTAACAAGTCAGGAAACGACAGATGTGGCGGGGATGTTGAGAAAGGGGACCCTCCTACACTGTTGGTGGGAATGCAAGCTTGTGCAACCACTCTGTAAAACAGTATGGAGATTCCTCAAAAAGTTGAAAATAGAACTACCATATGATCCATCAATTGCACTACTGGGTATTTACCACAAAGATACAAATATAGGGACCCGAAGGGGTACGTGCACCCCGATGTTTATAGCAGCGATGTCCACAATAGCCAAACTGTGGAAAGAGCCAAGATGTCCATCGACAGATGAATGGATAAAGAAGAAGTGGTATATACACACAATGGAATATTATGCAGCCATAATAAGGAATGAAATCTTGCCATTTGCAATGACGTGGATGGAACTGGAGGGTGTTATGCTGAGTGAAATACGTCAATCAGAGAAAGACGTGTATCATATGACCTCACTGATATGAGGAATTCATAATCTCAGGAAACAAACTGAGGGTTGCTGGAGTGGTGGGGGTTGGGAGGGATGGGGTGGCTGGGTGATAGACATTGGGGAGGGTATGTGCTATGCTGAGCGCTGTGAATTGTGCAAGACTTTTGAATCACAGATCTGCACTTTTGAAACAAATAATGCAATATATGTTAAGAAAAAAAAAAAGAAGATAGCAGGAGGGGAAGAAGGAAGGGGAGTAAATCAGAGGAGAGACAAACCGTGAGAGACGATGGACTCTGAAAAACAAACTGAGGGTTCTAGAGGGGAGGAGGGTGGCGGGATGAGTTAGCCTGGTGATGGGTATTAAAGAGGGCACGTTCTGCGTGGAGCACTGGGTGTTATGCACAAACAATGAATCACGGAACACTACATCAAAAATTAATGATGTAATGTATGGTGATTAACATAACAATAAAAAATTTAAAGATTAAAACATCCATACAACACAAAACAGTCTACATGTTCAATTCAATCCCTGCATTTTTCAAAGAAATAGAACTAACAATCCTAAGATTTATATGGAACCACAAAAGAACCTGAGTAGTCAAAGCAATCTTGACAAAGGACAAACTGCAGGTATAACACTTCCGGATTTTGAACTATATTACAGAGCTATGGTAATCAAAACAGTATGGTATTGGCATAACACAAGACAGATAAACCTGTTGAACATGATGAGTACCCATAAATAAACCCAAATATATATCATCAATTTATTTATGACAAAGAATGCAAGAATATAAAAAGGGGTATGGACAATCTCTTTAATAAATGGTGTTCAGTAAACAGGACAGCCACATGCAAGAGAATGAACCTGGACTATTATACCATCACGAATACTAACGCAAAATGGATCAAAGACTTGAGTTTAAGACCTGAAGCAATAAAAGTCCTAGAAGAAAATTTTTCGGGTAAATTGCTTGACATCAATCTTGGCTATGATTTTCTGGATCTGACTCCAAAAACAATGGAACAAAAGCAAAAATAAAAAAGTGAGATGAAATAAGCTAAATTAAAAAGCTTCAACACAGCAGAAGGAAATCATAAAAAATTTTGAAAAAACAACTTACTGAATGGGAGAAAATATTTGTAAATCACATCTGATAAGGGATTAATAGCCAAAATATATTTTAAAAAACTCATACAACTCAGTAGCAAAAAAGAAAAAAATATGATTAAAAGATGCACAGAGGATCTGATTACATGTTTTTCCAAAGAAGACTTAGACAAATGGCCTAAAAGTACATGAAAAGATCCTCAACATCCTATTCTTCATGGAAATGCTAATCAAAAGCACAATGACACATTACCTCACACTTGTTAGAATGACTACCTTCAAAAAGATATCCCACAAAAAGGGAATCTTAATGCATGGTTGGTGGGAATGTGAACTGATGCAGCCGCTATGGAAAACAGTAAGGAGTTTCCTCTAAAAATTGAAAATAAAACAACCATATGACCCAGGAGCTCCCCTTCTGGGTGTTCAACCAAAGATAATGAAAAACACTAATTTGAAGAGATATATGCACCCCCATGTTCATTGCATCATTACTTACAATAGCCAAGATATGAAAACAACCTAAGTGTTCATTAATGGATAAAGGGATAAAGAAAATGTGAGATATATATATACATATATAATGTATATGTATGTATATATATGTATATTTGTGGTATATATTTAATTTTGGTATAATTTTGTGTGTATATATATAATAGTGACATATATTTATGTATATAAGATATAATATTATTCAGTTATGAAAAAGAATAAAATCTTGCTACTTGCAACAACATAGGTGGGACCTTGAAGGCTTTAGCTAAAATGAAGTAAGTCAGAGAATGACAAATACCGTATGATCTCCTTATTTGTGGAATCTAAAAAACAAAACAAAAAACCCTAAAACAATGAGATCCTAGATAAAGAGAACAGAAAAAGTTCTCTGGGAGGTAAACTTTCTGAGTCTTTGGATTTCCAATTAATGCCTTTATTTTGTGATCACTTTCAATAAATAGTTTAACTGAGTAGAGGATTCTGGATACATCATGTTGTCTTAGAACTCTGAAGATCTACTTCCTTCCAGCATGCCATTTTGCCAGTAAAAAAGCCCAATGCCAATTCCATTCTCATTCCTAGATGGTCCCCTGGTTGTCTCCATGGAAAATTGTAGGAACTCTTCATCCCTGGGGTTCAGAAGTGTCACCAGGGACTAGTGACCTGGAGCACTTCCACTTACCACTCAGCATTCAGAAGGCTCCTTAACTTGACTGCTGACATGAAAAGACATGGAGGGGGCTCCTGGGTGGCTCAGTCGTTAAGTGCCCGCCTTCGGCTCGGGTCATGGTCCCAGGGTCCTGGGATCGAGCCCCACATCAGGCTCCTTGCTCGGCGGGAAGCCTGCTTCTCCCTCTCCCTCTCCCCCTGCTTGTGTTCCCTCTCTCGCTGTGTCTCTGTCTGTCAAATAAATAAATAAAATCTTAAAAAAAAAAAAAGAAAAGAAAAGACATGGAGGAAACTGAAATGCATATTACCAAGTGAGAGAAACCAATCTGGAAAGGCTATATACTGCATGATTCCAACTGTGTAACATTCTGAAAAAGGCAAAACTATAGAGATGAGGAAAAGATCTGTGGTTCCCAAGGGTTCAGGGGAGGGAGAGATAAGTCAGTGCAGCATAGAGGCCATTTAGAGCAGTGAAACCACTCTGTGTGATATGATAATGGTGGATCAGTGGTGGATAAATTATACTTTTGTCAAAACCCATAGAATATACAACATCAAGAGGGAACCCAATGTAAACAACGGATGTGGAGGGAGAAGATGGATCAGTCTGGGTTCATGAATTGTACGATGGGGTGAGCTGTTGACAATGGGAAGGCTGTACTTGTGTGAGGGCAGGGGATACATGGGAACCCTCTGAACCTTCTGCTCAATTTTGCTGTGACACTAAAACTGCTCTAAAATACAGTCTAGTGAAAAAGATGGCTGTTGACATTGTTCTTCAGTTTTGCCACTGTCCTTTGTTACTTTTTCTTAGTGTAATATGTGTTCCACAGCTACCTACAGTAGGATATATATAATATTACATGCATACATACACACAGAATAAAGGAAGATATAAAGGGGTTCCAGGGTGGTTCAGTCAGTTAGGCATCTGACTCTTGGCTTCTGAGATCCTGAGATGGAGCCCAACATTGGGCTCCCTGCTCAGTGGGGAGTCTGCCTGAAAATCCTTTCCCTCTTCCTTGCCCCTCCCCTGCTTGCAGGCACTCTCTCTGTCTTAAATAAATAAATAGCTCTTTCATAAAAGAGCTATAATCATGCAGCATTAAAAAAAGATACAAATATAAATACATGTGAACTCAACTCCCAAAATGAAGAACTAGAATGTTTCTTGTATAAATGAATATTCCTACACACTTAACCCCATTACCTGCTTCTCTGTATCTCTTCTCAGACATAAAACACCTTTAAATTTTGCATTTATCATTTTTTGCTTCCTTCAGTTTTTACCACTATGTGTGTTTACTCAGAAAATATATCATATAGTTTTCCTTGATGGGTGTCTTAGAAAAATATGATTATTTTGTGTATCATCTTCTGTAAACTGCTTTTTACTTACAATTGTTTCTATCACATGTTTTTTCCGTTTTGCCAAGATAGCACATATAATCTATTCCCTGTCAATGGAAATTTAAGTTTGGGGTTCTTTAAAGTTGTTTCTTTCTCTTCAACACAGTTCTGCTATAAACAGGTTACACATGTTTCTTGTACACTTGTGCAGGAACCTTCACCAGAAATAGGGGTGGAATTGGTAGGTCATAACATCCTGATTCTTACACATTGCACAAAAGAAAGAGAATGCATTGCTTACCAAACAGCATCAAATTTCCAGTCATTCAGATATTTTCTGTATGTCTATCACTACTGGGTAGTTGAGAAGGATCTGCCTGCCCTTATACTCAAGTGTGAAGTACACTTGTAACTTGGTGTCTGTGACCATCCATTTCTCTCTTGAGTAGGTTACATGGTATCAGATCACATCTGCATCTGAAGCAGCTTCCTGAATCATGTCCTTTAAGCTCTGAAGGAGCTGCTGGCTCATCCTCCTGGGTGTTTCTCTGAATGGACTTCCCCTGAATGGACTTCCCCAGGGCTGCTGGGGTTGTCAGACACACCCACACCATTCTCTAGTCCAACTCTAACATTACACAAGGAGTACTCCTACTAAAAATTATTTTAGACTTAGAGTTTTTTCTGGACCAAAGTATGTATCCCCAAGTTCCTATGGTGAAGCCCTAACCCCTATTGTGACTGTATTGTTACTGTTCTTTAGGGAAGTAATAAAGGTTAACTGACCTCAGATGGGTGGGACTCTGATCCAATAGGACTGGTGTCCTAGAAGAAGGGGAAGAGCACCAGGGATGCACACACATAGCGAAAGGCCATGTGAGGACACAGCAGGAAGAAAGCCATCTGCAAGCCAAAGAGAGAGGCTTCAGTAGAAACAAAACCTACTGGCACATTGATCTTAGACTTCCAGCCTCCAGAAGAGTGAGAAAATAAATTTTTGCTGTTTAAGCCCCCCAGCCCATGGTATTTTGTTATGGCAACCTTAGCAAACCAACCTCCTGAAGAGTTATTTCCAGAATCCAGTCTGATTCCCAATAGGTTTTTATTCCAGTTCAATGCTTCAGCTTCTCTCCATTGGATTGGAAGTGTGCTTTTAGTCAAGGTTGAGAGGATTCTAAAGAATTAATTCCTTTTTCCTTTGTCACTGAAGCCTTGAAAACTCTCCTTCTCTTCCTGCTAACACCATGGCCAGCCCTGGGGAGCTGCTCACCTGGATGTATGAGCCCAAGATGCGCCTGGATGGCCTCTACCCAACCTCCCACAGATGCTCTACCATCATTCTTTCACCATCACCTCACAACACAGGTTGAATTCCAGGGTGTAAAAGAGCCAGAGTAGCCCACTGAGACCCTGAGTGTGTTCTGAGTGCTGAGGTCACAGGGCGGGGTTCAGGTCCCAGACCTTCTCTTGGGAGTGTGGTGAATGCAGACTTCCCTGACAATGGCTGCTATCACTGGGTCTGACTAGAGATATTTTGTGTTTCATGGACTGTAAAAGAAACTTTCTGCCTTCTGCTTCCTGCCAACTTGAGAAGATCAAAAAGTTGACTACCCAAAAGACATGACATCACCACATATTGAGTGCCATTTTCAAATTTAAACATACAGTGAAAAGTCCCATGAAGTCAGTGATGATAGGAAGATGAGTGTGCTATCTGAGAAGGAATGTAAATGACTCAAGAATCCCAGAAAAGCAAATATTGGTACTGTACTTCTAGTATCAAAAATTAGACACCAAGAGGGGCACCTGAGTGGCTCAGTCAGTTAAGTGTCTGCCTTTGGCTCAGGTCATGATCTCCTGGAATCAAGCCCGGCATTGGGCTCCCTGTTCAGCGGTGAGTCTGCTTCTTTCACTCCCTTTGCTTCTCCCCCCATTCTTGCATGCTCTCTCTCTCAAATAAATAAAATCTTAAAAAAAATTTAGATACCAGGAAACTCAGGCTGTCTGGTTGCAAGATGGGTGTCCCCTGGCTGGTGAAGTAGAAATGTTTCCTATCCTCACTAAGGTCTGGGTGGAACTTCCTTTAAGACCACCGCATTTGCCTTCATTTCATAAACCAGCTTGTGACTGTGACCCTCAGCACCTCCATAGTAGGGAAGGTGGTGGCTGTGGAAATGTTTCCTGTCTTCAATATTCTCAGAGGCCAGTGGGAAGAAGCAGACAATGGAAATGTAGGCAAAACATCTAGAATGAGGTTACCCAAAGCAAACTCTGCTGTGTAGGAGAGGACTGTGTCTCTCAGGTAAAGACTGTCCCAAGACTAATAGGAGTTTCAGTGTAGGGAATATGGTCAATGAGATTGTAGTAGTGGTGCATGGTGACAGCTGGTAGCTACACTTGTGGTGAGCACAGCAGAACATATAGATTGCTGACTCACTATGTTGTATATATGAAGTTAATGTAACATTGTGTGTCCAATATACTTCCATTATTAAAAAAAAAAGTATCCCAGGAGTTCTAATTAAAGAGTAAAATGAGGGAAGACCTGGCATTGCGGATATGTGAAGTCCAGATAAAACTTGTCTCCTTCCCTGCTCTCCAGAGTGATCAATCCACCAACGGAAGCAGGACTGGGAGACCTCCTGGCTACCCCAAGAGTAGCTGCCTCATACTCTCTTTCCTCTAGCACCAGACTCTGGCTTAGGTCCTCCACTAACCAGGCCAGTCACAACATCACCCCGAACCTCATTCCTTATGATGGCCAACAAACACATGAAAGACGCAAAAAATAAGGAATTGGAGAATTAAGCTACTTGAGGTCTCTTCCTGCCTCAGTGTTTTTTGGTTCTGTGACTCCTGAAAGCACAAGAGGACAGTTTCCCTGTCCACCTAGGTATAGACTTGCACACCTACTGACAGCCAGGTGGACTCAGTCAAGGGCTTCAGCTGCCCTTGAGCCTGCCCCAGGAGCCTGAGACTCTACAGCTGGAACATAGAGTCCCAGGGACTGACCTGAAACTGAACCAATTTCTTACACCATACACAAAAATAAACTCAAAATGGATTAAAGACTATATCCATAAAATCCTAAACCATAAGTACCCTGGAAGAAAGTACAGGCAGTAATATCTCTGACATCAGACATAGCAACATTTTTCCATGTATGTCTTCCGAGGCAAAAAAAATAAAAGCAAAAATAAACTATTGGGACTACATCAAAATAAAAAGCTTGTGCACAGTGTAGGAAACTCTCATCAAAACTAAAAGAAAACCTACTGAATGAGAGAAGATACTAGCAAATGACATTTCCAGTAAAGGATTAGTATCCAAAATACATAAAAACTGACATAACTCAACACCAAAAAGCAAATACTCCGCTTAAAAAATGGGCAGAAGACAAGAACAGACATTTCTCCAAAGACAATATCCAGATGGCCAACAGACACATGAAAAGATGCTCAACATCACTCATTATCAGGGAAATGGAAACCAAAACGACAATGAGATATCACCTCACAGCTGTCAGAATGGCTAAAATAAAAACACAAAAAAACAAGTGTTGGCAAGTATGTAAAGAAAAAGGAACATTTTCGCACTGTTGGTGGGAACGCAGACTGGTGCTGCCACTCTGCAAAACAGTATAGAAATTCCTCAAAACCTTAAAAACAGAAATACCCTACAATCCAGTACTTGAAATACTGGGTATTGACTGAAAAAAAATAAACACTAATTCAAAGGGATACATGCACGCTCTGTTTCTAGCAGCAATATTTACAAGAGCCAAATAACGGAAGCAGCCCAAGTGACCATCAGTAGGTGAATGGGTGAAGAAGATGTGATATACATATACAATGGAATATTATTCAGCCATAAAAAAATTAAATCTTGTCATTTGCAATGACATGGATAGGGATAGTGCAATGCTAAGAGAAATAAGTCAGTTAGTGAAAGACAAACACCATATGATTTTATGCATATGTGGAATTTGAGAAACAAAACAAATGAACAAAGGGAATTAAAAAAGAGAGACAGAGACAAACCAAGAAACAGACTCTTTAGAGAATAAACTGATGGTTATCAGAGGGGAGGTGGGTAGGTGGTGAGTGAAAGAAATGATGGGGATTAGAGAGTACAGTTAACATGATGAGCACTGAATAATGCATAGAACTGTTGAATTACTATATTGTAAACCTGAAACTAATATAACACTGTATGTTAACCATATTGGAATTAAAATAAAAAACGTAATAAAAATAATAAAATAAAAATAAAAATAGCTTGGGAGAATAATTTAGTTTCAGGTCTCATGGTCTTTTATTGCTCATGGGTAATCAAAGCATAATTGCTAAGAACAAGTAAATTAAATAGATGTAAATTAATTTTTTTAGATCTAAACTAATTTTTTTAAAAATTTAGGTAAGATTTCCGGGAGCAAGATGGCGGAGGAGTAGGAGACCTAGATTTCGTCTGGTCTCAGGAATTCAGCTGAATAGGGATCAAACCATTCTGAACACCTACGAACTCAACAGGAGATCGAACAGGAGAGTAGCAACAACTCTCTGAACAGAGAAGCAACCACTTACTGGAAGGTAGGACGTGCGGAGAAGTGAATCCGAGGCGATATTCGGGAGGATAGATGGCGGGGGAGGGGCCTCCGCCGGCCGATTCTGGCAAGTGATAGAGCCGCGGAGCACAAAATCGGACCTTTTAGAAGTTGGCTCGGCGGAGGGACGTCGCTGCAGTGGCTAAGAAGGGGGTGGAATCCTCCCTGGACAGTGTGGTCTCAGGACCCTTGGGGTCACAGAGAGACCGGGGGTGCCTGAGTGCGCCAGAGCTCCCAGGTATCGGAGCGGGGAAGCCGGCTGCAGAGAGGGAGCAGAGTCGCGGGCTCTCAGCTTGGGGTTGCCATAAACTGTGATCTGCGGCCCAGTCGGGGCACGGCTCCCCCAGCAGGGACCCAACAAGCAGCGGATCCGGGGAGACTCCCCTTCCTTCCCGGGGAGGAGCGGTGCGGGAACGCACTGCAGGGATCTGCTGGGTTTGGAGACTCCGTGCGGGGTTGGGTGCCAGAGATAGAAACGCTCGGTCACAGGCCGAGTGAGCACGGAGTGCGGCCGGAGACCGGGGACACGGAAGTGACTGCTTTTCTCTGGGGGCACACTGAGGAGCGGGGCCCCGAGTTCTCAGCTCCTCCGGGTGGAGATTGGGAGGCCACCATTTCTGCCCTGGTCCTCCAA
>NW_027397143.1:3533589-3601284 GCF_003265705.2 Callorhinus ursinus | reverse complement strand
GAAAGAAATTGAAGAAGACACAAAGAAATGGAAAAACGTTCCATGCTCATGGATTGGGAGAATCAACATTGTGAAGATGTCAATGCTACCTAGAGCAATCTACACATTCAATGCAATCCCCATCAAAATACCATCCACTTTTTTCAAAGAAATGGAACAAATAATCCTAAAATTTGTATGGAACCAGAAGAGACCCCGAATAGCCAGAGGAATATTGAAAAAGAAAAGCAAAGCTGGCGGCATCACAATTCCGGACTTCCAGCTCTATTACAAAGCTGTCATCATCAAGACAGTATGGTACTGGCACAAAAACAGACACATAGATCAATGGAACAGAATCGAGAGCCCAGAAATGGACCCTCAACTCTATGGTCAACTTATTTTTGACAAAGCAGGAAAGAATGTCCAATGGCAAAAGGACAGTCTCTTCAACAAATGGTGTTGGGAAAATTGGACAGCCACATGCAGAAGAATGAAACTGGACCATTTCCTTACACCACACACAAAAATAGACTCCAAATGGTTGAAAGACCTAAACGTGAGACAGGAGTCCATCAACATCCTAAAGGAGAACACAGGCAGCAACCTTTTCGACCTCAGACGCAGCAACTTCTTCCTAGAAACATCGCCAAAGGCACGGGAAGCCAGGGCAAAAATGAGCTATTGGGATTTCATCAAGATAAAAAGCTTTTGCACAGCAAAAGAAACAGTCCACAAAACCAAAAGACAACCGACAGAATGGGAGAAGATATTTGCAAATCACGTATCAGATAAAGGGCTAGTATCCAAAATCTATAAAGAACTTATCAAACTCAACACCCAAAGAACAAATAATCCAATCAAGAAATGGGCAGAAGACATGAACAGACATTTCTCCAAAGAAGACATCCAAATGGCCAACAGGCACATGAAAAAGTGCTCAACATCGCTCGGCATCAGGGAAATCCAAATCAAAACCTCCATGAGATACCACCTCACACCCGTCAGAATGGCTAAAATTAACAAGTCAGGGAACGACAGATGTTGGCGGGGATGTGGAGAAAGGGGAACCCTCCTACACTGTTGGTGGGAATGCAAGCTGGTGCAACCACTCTGGAAAACAGTATGGAGGTTCCTCAAACAGTTGAAATTAGAGCTACCATTCGATCCAGCAATTGCACTACTGGGTATTTACCCCAAAGATACAAATGTAGGGACCCGAGGGGGTACGTGTACCCCAATGTTTATAGCAGGAATGTCCACAATAGCCAAACTGTGGAAAGAGCCAAGATGTCCATCGACAGATGAATGGATAAAGAAGAAGTGGTATATATACACAATGGAATATTATGCAGCCATCAAAAGGAATGAGATCTTGCCATTTGCAACGACGTGGATAGAACTGGAGGGTGTTATGCTGAGTGAAATAAGTCAATCAGAGAAAGACATGTATCACATGACCTCACTGATATGAGGAATTCTTAATCTCAGGAAACAAACTGAGTGTTACTGGAGTGGTTGGGGGTGGGAGGGATGGGATGGCTGGGTGATAGACATTGGGGAGGGTATGTGCTACGGTGAGCGCTGTGAATTGTGCAAGACTGTTGAATCACAGATCTGTACTTCTGAAACAAATAACGCAACATATTTTAAGAAAAAAGAAAAAGAAGAAGATAACAGGAGAGGAAGAAAAGGGGAGTATGTCAGAGGGGGAGACGAACCATGAGAAATGATGGACTCTGAAAAACAAACTGAGGGTTCTAGAGGGGAGGGTGGTAGGGGGATGGGTTAGCCTGGTGATGGGTATTGAGGAGGGCACGTTTTGCATGGAGCACTGGGTGTTATGAACAAACAATGAATCATGGAACACTGCACCAAAAACTAATGAAGTAATATATGGTGATTAACATAACAATAAAAATTTAAAAAAATGAAAAAAAAATAAATAAAAATTTAGGTAAATTTTTAAATCATTTCTGAAACCTTTTTGATAAACTAAAACTCAGTTTTGCTGAGTAAAAGTAATGATTTAAGTTAAATTCATTACATTTCTAGATCATATCCAAATAAATTAAAATCATGAAACATTAATTACTAAACATACATGTCTCTAATATTGGCTTCTTTATTACTGAGAAACTAAAGATAAATGTAAGTCTGTTGGTAAACTTTTGTATGGAAAGATTGTACTGTAAAAAAAGCATGTGTTTCTAGAAGTTATAAAGTGTATTTATAAACTTCCCATCTCAAGAACAGAACACTGGTCTAACACACAGTTAACAAGTGCTTACTGCTTAATTTTCACTAGAAATTAAAGTTTCTAAGTGTTAAGAACTCTAATGTGTGTGGTTAAAGCTACTAAAAATTAAAAAAGGAAACAACTCTGAAAGAAAGAAATCTAGGTTATGTGCTTTTGGTAAAAAAAAAATGTATATGGACTGGAGAAACACTTTTTTTGAGGTGAAAGAAAGTAGTAGAAAGATTATGAAAAATGAACCTTTGGAAAGGAATTTATTCATGGTCAGGACTGACAAACATTGTAATGAATATGTTCTCATAGAAAAGTATGATGCAAAATTAGAATTTGGTTTCCTATAACAAAGATTTGATGGTTATTTTAAACATTTGATTACTTTTGGTAATAAGTTGTGAAAGTTCCCTTACCATTTAAGTGATCTTCCTAGAAAACAAAGATTCTGTGTTTTATGTTGCATTTCCACGGGTGTTCTAGAAATTATGTGAAATTCCTGGAAATCTGATATGTCCTAGTATAATGTTATCGCTTGTAATTACTCTCTTACCTTCTGAAATTGCTGTCATCAAAGCTGAGGTTCACATTAAAAGGACTGAACCAGAGTATCAGGAAAATGACCCAGCTGACTCACATAAAAAAACAGCCAGGAAAAGAATCTGTAAAGATTGTGGCACATGTGGATAACATCCATTCTGCTGCTAGAAAAATGTCCCCTCATTGTGAGATTTTTACCATTCTGATGCCGAGTTAACATGGTACACTTCTGAACCAGAGAAAATAAGATGGATAAACGATGGCTCTAAGTTGAACAAATAGGGATTTACGAAACACAAGACATCTGCTTGATTCTTCCTGACTCACTAGCAAACACCTTTTTGTGTTGTTTTTTCATTCCTTCACCCATCATAGTGCATTTCAGATGACTCAAACTATGGCTACATATTGGAGGGGAGACTTCTATAAAATTGTGGAAATCTCCCAGCAATGTCTGACTTGTCCGGCCCATTATCCTGGAAAAATTATTTTTGCCCCCAGAGACCTCACACCTCCTTCTTTGAGAGACATTTGAACACTCACAGCTGGTCTTTATTCAGTAGTCACCTAGCCTGGGTTATCAATATGTTCTTCTTACTATGTGTGTGTTTTCCAGTTAGGATGAAGCTTTGCCCTGCGGCAAAGCTGATGCCCTCACAGTGGTAAAGGAACTGTTAATGACTTCTTTCTCTTTCCTTTCTTCCTTTAAAAACATTTCCTTTCCTATAGCTCAATGGAGCTCCTTCCTATTTGCTAGATAAGATGCTGCCTAACTCATGAATCATTTAATGAAGCTAATCACTCTTTAAAATTTGTTGATTTTAATTTTTTAACAGCTAATAAGCATTGTCTCCTCAGAAAAAGGTATTTAGGCATAAGATGGAGGGTGTCTGATCCAGAAGCTCTTGGGGAAAAGCCCCTATGCACTGACACCCCTGACATTCACATGTTCCTTGTGCAGTTCACAGGAATAAAGTTTGTTCTCGAAATGCCCTCTGAAAATGTCCCAAATAGTTAAATGCTCTAACTGGCTTAAAGCCATCCACCAGACATCCTGCCCCTCAGCCTTCCAAGTCCACAGCACCTAAAATCAAGCATGCAGACTCTCCCAACCTCAGGCCTACAGATCTATAATTCTATTTTTAGACCCGTACTCAATCCAAAATGATTTCTTGCTTACCTGCTCCTGAAGGAAAAGAGGCTTCTGGTGTCAGAGCTGAGCTCTGAATATGCCCCCGGGCAGCACAGGAAATGCTGAGCCTGGATGAAGTGCTCCCTGCAACCCACAACAGGAACACTCCTCTGCACAGACTGGCCTTGCACTGGAACACACCCTGTGTGCTGATACAGTCACTGCGGAGATAAAGAGTGGACAGTCATCTGAAATATCTAAACTGTGTGTGAGGAGCTGACAGGATTTAAAACCTCTCTGGCATCTGTTCCACCCTCACAGGATCTGGCCAATAGTGAAGCAGCCATCACATTGCAGAGCCCTGCATTTGCAAGAACAGAAAGTGAAAACAAAGTTCTGAGGGCTCCTTTTCCAAGAAACACAGCCATTGCCAGGAAGTGAAAGTGAAAGTCACCACGGTCATTGATTTTGTGTGTTTTTGACATCATGAATGAGAGCAGGGCACGGGATCCCAGGCAGCATGGGATCCCAGGCACCCAGATTCTCAGTGACGCCCAAAGGACACCCTAATCAGGCCCCAGGCTCAAGGCCAAGCACAATCTGAATCCAGATTCAGAGAACACAGGCCTGAGTCCTGGGAAAATGACACTCATGACCTCCCTGTTAACCATGGACAGCCCATACTGTATGGGGAGTGAAGTCTAATAAAGAGGGTATCTAGTCCTGTCCCTGGTTCCTGGCACAGAGCTTCAGAAACCCCGGGAATTTCCTGAGTGATGGGAGCTGACTTTGTTATGCTAATGAAGTGATCCCAGGCAGGATCCTAGATAGCTTCAGGTCAGTGGCTGGTCACCAGGAAGACCCACCAACTGTACAGGGTGGGGACTATGGGCCACCTGGACCTCTCAGAGGAGAAGGGGGTAGAGCCTGAGTTCAGTTAAGTAGCCAATGATTTGAGCAATCATGTCTTTGTAATGTAACCCCAATCAAAATTCTGAATACCAAGGCTCAGTGGGCTTCTTGGTTGTTTGCACTGATGTTCTGGGAGGCCGCATACTCTGACTCCATGGAGAGAGACAGGGAAGCTGTGTACTCCCTCCAAGAACCCACCCTATGTGAATCCTTTTTAATAAAACTGTACTTGTATGACACTTTCCTGACTCATGTGAATCATTCTAATCAATTAGCAAGCTGAGGGTATTATAGGAACCCTCTAATTTGCAGACAATTGGAGGTCCAGGTGACCTACAGAATCCCCCCAAGTGTAGTTGGCATGTGATGTGAAGGTAGTCTTCTCAAGGACTGAGCCCTGATACCTGGGAGTCTGTTAACTCTGGGTGGTTAGTGCAGAAATTAAAAGGCAGTATATCAAGTTGGGGTGGAAACTGAATAGAGAGTAACTCTGTACCCTTGGCAGTCATATTCTGGCTTTAATTTTTTTTCATTTATTTGTTGAAAAGAAATCAGCTATGTAGTTTATAAACCAAGAGCTATAAGGTGTATACCGTGCACACAATGGGCATTCATCAAGTTTCTGTACCAGAGGGACTCTGTCATCTTTACAGGTCTATTTAATGAACATAGGAAGAAATATACACATCTGTTTTCTCCTCTTTGCAAAAATGGCAGCATACCCTATACAATGTCCTGTACCCTGGGTTCTTCATTTGCTTTCATAATTGTTCTGGATGAAAACACTCAAAGCTCTTCCTATTAAAAATATTTTTATTAATGTCTTTTCAAACATCTGGTAAGACAAATAGCATAAGAAATAAGACCTATGTGAACTATAGCTCAATAAAGCTGTCATTCTAAAAAAGAAGAAATGGGATGCACCATCAGCCCAGTAAACTCTTGTGATCCCTGCAAATAGCAGCTCTCTCCTCCAACCTGGAGTTTATATCCCCCACACACACCAGTTTTTGATTGAAGAATAATTAACATAAAAATTATATTAGTTTTAGGTGCACAACATTGATTCAACAACTCTATACATTACTCAAAGCTCTCCACAGTAAGTGCAATCACCATCTGTCACCACACAGCATTGTTACAATATAATTAACTATATTCCCTATGTTGCACTATTCATCTCTGTCAATTATTTACTTTATTACTGGAAGTGTGTACCTCTTAGTCTCCTTTATTTATTTTACCTTTCCCCCCCACCCACCTCCCCTCTGGCAATTACCAGTTTGTTCTCTGTATTTAATAGTCTGTTTTGTTCTCATGTTCTCATTTGTTTGCTTGTTCAGATTTCATATATAAGTAAAATTATATAGTATTTGTCTTTCTGTTTCTGACTTATTTCACTTAGTATAATACCTCCTAAGTGACCCATGTTGTTGCAAATGGCAAGCTCTCATATATATATATATACAACACACACTTCATCTTCTGTATCTATTCATCTATCAATGCACATTTGCATTGCTTCCATATCTTAACTATAGTAAATAATGCTGCAGTAAACATCAAGGTGCAGATATCTTTTTGAATTAGTGTTTTTGTTTTCTTTGGTTAAATGCACAATAATGGAATTACTAGATTTTATCTTTTACTAGATTCCATCTTGTAATATATGTTTAATCTTTTGATGAAATGCCATACAGTTTTCCACAGTGGTTGCACCAATTTACATTCTCTCAACAGGGCAGAAATCGTTCCCTTTGTCCCACATCCTCATCAACACCAACACTTGGTATTTTTTATCTTTTCAATACTAGCCATTCTGACTTGTGTGAGATAACTCACTGTGTTTTTGATTTGCATTTCCCTGATAATTAGTAATGTTGATCATCTTTTCATCTGTATTGGTCATCTGCATGCTTTGGTTTGGGAATTTCTTGGGGGGGGAGGAGTAATGTCCACTCAGGTCATCTGCTCATTTTTAAAATCAGATTTTTTTTTTGGTACTGAGTTGTATAAGTTCTTTATAACTTTTCTATAATAATCTCTTATCAGATATAATATTTTGCAAATATCTTCCCATTTATGAGTTGCCTTCTGTTTTGTGTATAGTTTCCTTCTCTGTGCAAAAGCTTTATATTTTCTTGTAGTCACAATAATTTATGTTGCTGAGGGAGACATGCAAGAGATTACTGCATACATTTTTTAAGAGTTTTATGGTTTCACAAAACAGGATCACAGGGGAAGGGAGGGAAAAATAAAATAAGATGAAATCAGAGAGGGAGGCAAACTTTTTTTTTTAAAGAGACTCTTAAAATAAATTTTATTATTTTTTATTTTTTAAATAGAGACTTTTTTAAAATAAATTTTATTATTTTTTATTTTTCTAATTTTTTAATTTTTAAAAAAATTTTAAAAAGATTTTATTTATTTATTTGATAGAGAGAGAGTGTACACAAGCTGGGGGAGTGGCAGGCTGAGGAAGAGAGAGAAGCAGGCTCCCCATGGAGCAGTGAGCCCCACACCAGGCTCAATCCTTGGACCTCAGGATCATGACCTTAATGGACTAAGCCACCCAGAAACCCCTTTTTTAAAATTTTTAAAAGATTTTATTTATGGGGCACCTGGGTGGCTCAGCCGGTTAAGTGGCTGCTTTCGGCTCAGGTCATGATCTCAGAGTTTTGGGATCAAGCCCCACATCAGGCTCCCTGCTCCACGGGGAGCCTACTTCTCCCTCTCCCATTCCCCTGCTTGTGTTCCCTCTCTTGCTGTGTCTCTCTCTCTTTCTCTCAAATAAATAAATAAATCTTTATTGTGCTTTAGAGAGAGCACAAGCAGGGGTGGGGACAGAGGGAAAGAGAGAAGCAGACTCCCCACTGAGCAGGGAGCCAGACACGGAGCTTGATCCAGGATGCTGAGATCATGACCCAATCAAAGGCAGATGTTTAACTGACTGAGCCACCCAGATGCCCCAACTATAAGAGACTCAACTAGGACATAAACTGAGGGTTGCTGGAGGAGAGGTAGGTGGGAGGATGGAGTAACTGGATGATGGGCATTAAGGAGGGCACATGATGTAATGAGCACTGGGTGTTATATTTAACTGATGAATAACTGAACTCTACCTCTCTTTTGGTATTGGTTGAGACCTGATTTGTGGCCCAGTATGTGGTCTATTCTGGAGAAAGTTCCATGTCCACTCGAGAAGAATGAGCAGTCTATTGTGTTAGGATGGAATGTTCTGTATATCTACAAAGTCCATCTGGTCCAATGTGTCATTCAAAGCTTTTGTTTCTTTGTTAATCTTCTGCTTAGATGATCTGTCCATTGCTGTGAGTGGAGTGTTGAAATCTCCTACTATTAATGTATTATTATCAATATGTTTCTTTATTTTGGTTATTAATTGGTTTATATAATTGGCTACTCCCATGTTGGGGGCATAGATATTTACAATTGTTAGATCTTCTTGTTTGATAGAAACTTTAAGTATGATATAGTGTCCCTCTACATCTTTTACTACAGTCTTTGGTTTAAAATATAATTTGTGTGATGTGAGAATTGCTATCCCAGCTTTCTTTTGTGGTCCGTTGGTGTGGTAAATTGTTCTCCATCCCCTCACTTTCAACCTAGAGGTGGCTTTAGGTTCAAAATGAGTCTCTTATAGACAGCATATGGATGGGTCCTACTTTTTTATTCAACCTGAAACCTGTGTCTCTTCATGGGAACATTCAGCCCATTCATGTTGAGAGTAACTGTTGAAAGATATGAATTTAGTGCCGTTATATTGCCTATAAGGTCCCTGTTTCCATAGGTTTTCTGTTTTTTTCTGTTCTGTGTGACTCTTGGGGTTTCTCTTTGTTTATGGAATCCCCCTTAATATTTCTTGTAGGGCTGGTTTGGTGTTTTATATATTCTTTCAGTTTCTGCCTATCCTGAAAGCTCTTTATCTCTCCATCTGTTCTTGAATGACAGTCTTACTGGGTAAAGTATTCTTGGCTGCATGTTCTTTTCATTTAGTACCCTAAATATGTCTTGCTAGCCCTTCCTGGCTTACCAGGTCTCTGTGGACAGGTCTGATGTTATTCTAATATTCCTCCCTCTTTAGGTAAGAAATTCTTCCCATAGCTGCTCTCAGGATAGCTTCCTTGGCTCTAAGATTTGTAAGCTTCACTATTACTTGTTGGGGTGTTGATCTATTTTTATTGATTTTAGGAGGGGTACTCTCTGCCTCTTGGACTCTAATGCTTGTTTCCTTCCTCAGATTAAGGAAGTTCTCAACTATGATTTGCTCAAATATACCTTCTACTCTCTCTCTCCATCCCCTTGGGGATCCTGATAATTCTGACATTGGAACGTTTCATGGTTGTTGATCTCTCTATGTCTATTTGCATGTGCTACTAGCTGCCTATCCCTATCTTCTTCAGCTTCCTTCCTTTCTATCAGCTTATTTCTAGATTACTAATTCATTCTTTGGCCTCATTTACCCTGGCTATTAGAGTATTCAGTTTAGATTGCATCTCGTTCATAGCATTTTTTTTTTTTAAAACCCAAACTCTTTTTTTTTTTAAGATTTTATTTATTCATTCATGAGAGACAGAGGGAGAGAAAGAGAGAGAGAGAGAGAGAGAAGCAGAGAGAGAAGCAGGCTCCCAAGGAGCAGGGAGCCCGATGCGGGACTCGATCCCAGGACCCTGGGATCATGACCTGAGCCGAAGGCAGACGCTTAACCATCTGAGCCACCCAGGCGCCCCTCGTTCATAGCATTTTTAAGTTCGGCCTGATTAGATCTCATTTCTGCCCTTAGAAGTTTTATATTGTCACTAATGCTTTTTTTAAGCCTTGCTATTGACTTCATGATTGCTATCTTGAAGTCTATCTCTGTCATCTTGCTTATATCCATATCCATTAGTTCTGTGGCAGAGGACATTGTCTCTGGTTCTTTTCTTTGTTGGGAGTTCCTCCTGCTAGTCATTCTGTTGAGGGATGGTTGAGCAAATGGACAGAGTCCAAAATATCAACCACAATGCAAGATAGATGCAACCTAGCAAAATCAGGAGTGGTCAGACGCCACCACCAAAAAAAACAAAGCCAAAACTTAAAAATTGAAAAAATTTTTAAAAATTAAAAAAAAAAAAAGGTGGAGGGAAGACAAAGGGGATTCTAATCTCTCAGTGTGGACAAAGCAGAGTGTTTCAGTTGTTCCTGGGTGTATTTTGGTCTCTGTGTTAGAGGACACTATGTCCCAAAATTACTAGGCAAGTAAAACTTGTATATATAAAAAGGTAAAACTTAGTAGAGTCAAACACAGGCTACAATAATGCATATATCTATAAAAAATATAGGTGTGTAAAAATACAAGTTCAAAATGTGACTATGAAAAATGAGTTGGTAAATAGGCATCTTGTTGAAATGAAGAGAAGGTATAAAGAAAAATATAGCAGGGGAAACCATGAATTGAGAAACATGAGAAAAGGAAAATTATATCTGAAAAATAAACAAGTCATGGGGCAACACCTGGAACTCAATATACAATTTTCCCCTGGCATTGGGATTTTACAGTCTTATATCCAAAGGATTGTCATCCACTTGTTCTTCCAGCCAGTCTTCTCGGGGAAGGACCTTCCTCACTGTTTCTCAGGTAACCCTGCCTGTGTGGAGTTGCCTTCCCCCCCATCCCCCCCCAAGGGAGATGGGCTCAGTGGAAACAGGTCTTTTGTGTGGCTTTGTTCCCTGGGTTCTTTTCTGTGCCTTTTCAGGGGATCAGAGCAAAAATGGCTGCAGCCAAAACTCTGGCCCAGAGCAGAAAATTGGCAGTCTGCCCTCTTTAATAAACTCTCCAGGACAGTCTCCACTTTTGTATCAGCCACAGAAAAATCACAGTCTCCCATGGTGCTTGCCCACAGCAACTCTCTGAGAAGTGTTTTCAGGGGCCTGGGAGAGCCTCTGCCCTCTGTGCTTCTAGAACCATGAGCGGCTGTGGGCTTACACACACACCTGAAGCTCCAGGATCATGTCTTGTTTTGCCCTAAAGCCCTTTCCCAGCCTCTACTGCTCTGTGAGTTTTTGCCCAATCCTGAGCACAGGTTTCAGATTTTTTTCAGGCTGTTCAAGGAAAGAGTGAATATTGACCCGCCCAGTTCTCTGTTTCTGGTGATCCTAGCTAAGTTTCTCTTCCTGGGCTTGCTGACCATAACCTGCTTCCTGGCTCTGATGCTCCAGCCCTCTACCATTTCAGGAATCTCCTTTTGCTCCTTTTGTGGTCCCTCCTAACCTGAGACCACAATGCCTTACCTAGAATTCTGCCATTTTATTTCCAGAGCCCCCTTTCTGAGAGGGATGTCTCTCCCTAGAGCAGATTTCTAAGGGTTCTGATTTTGTGCTGATTTTGTGTTTACCAGCTTATGGTGGCTCCCTTCATCTTCTGTTTATCTTCCAATATCTCCCGACAGATTTAACACTCTGCAGGGTTTACCTTGCCAAAGGCAGTCGCTTTTCTGCTGGTAGAGATCCAGATATATATATATTCTTACATCTCAGGCTGATTTTGTGGGTGTTCAAAATGGTTCGCTAGCTATCCAGCTAAGTTCAGGGGACCAGTTGAAATGAGTCCCCTTCTCTCTGCCATCTTGCCTCTAACCCCAAAACAAGAATTCTTCTCATTTCTCTGTTCTATTGTTTTTTTAGTTTCTATTTCATTTATCTCTGCTCTATCTTTATTGTTTCTTCCTTCTTCTGGCCTTAGGCTTTGTTTGTTCTTTTTCTAGCTCCTTTAGGTGAAAGGTTAGGTTTTTTATTTGAGATATTCCTTACATCTTGAGGTAGGCCTTTATTGCTCTATGTTTCCTTCTGAGGTTCATGTACGCTGTACCCTAAAGGTTGAACTATTGTGTTTCTATTTTCATCTGTTTCAGATGAAAGGAATTTTTTATTTCCTCTTCGATTTCCTTGTTGACCCATTCTTTGTTTAGTATCATGTTGTTTAATCTCCATGTATTTGTGGTCTTTTCAACTTTTTTCTTGTGGTTGACTTCTAGTTTATAGCATTGTGGTCAAAAATTATGCATGGTATGACTTCAATATTTTTGTATTTGTTGAGGCCTGATTTGTGACCTGGTATGTGATCTATTCTGGAGACTATTCCCTGTGCACTTAAAAAGAATGTGTATTCTGCTGCTTTAGGACAGAATGTTCTGAATACATCTGCTAAGTCCATCTGGTCCAGTGTGTCATTCAAAGCCAGTGTTTCCTTATGATTTTCTGTTTTGGTGATCCATCCATTGATCTAAATGTGGTGTTAAAGTCCCCTACTATTATTGTATTATTGTCAGCTGGTTCCTTTATGTTTATTATTAATTGTTTTATATATTTGGGTGCTCCCATATTGGGCACATAAATATTTACAATTATATCTTGTTTGATTGTCCCCTTTATGATTATATAATGCCCTTCTTCATCTCTTGTTACAGTCTTTGTTTTAAAGTCTAGTTTTTCTGATATAAATGTTGCTACTCTGGCTTTCCTCTGATATCCATTTGCATGATAAATATTTCTCTATCCCCTCACTTTTGATCTGCAGGTGCCTTAAGTCTAAAACGAGTCTCTTGTAGACAGCATATAGATGGGTCTAGTTTATTTATCCACTCTATCACTTTATGTCTTTTGATTGTTCATTTAAATCCAAAGTAATTATTGGTAAAAATGTACTTAGTTCCATTTTGCTACTTGTTTTGTTGTTTTTGTAGTCCTCTTATTCTTTCCTCTCGCTCTCCTGTTCTTGGTTTTCTGGTTTTCATTCGTGATACACTTGGATTCCTTACTCTTTATTTTTGCATATCTATTACTGTTTTTTTAATTTCTCCTTACCATTTAGTTTATATATAACACCTTCTGCATATAACAGTCAATACTAAGCTGACGGTCACTTAATTTTGAACTCATTCTTTACTCTTCTTGCCCCCAAGCTTCGGATACTTGGTATCATACTTTACATCTTTTATTTGTGAGTCCCTTGACTGAGTTCTACAGAAATACTTAGTTTTACTGCCTTTATGGGGTTTTTTTTGGTTTTTTGGTTTTTTTTTTACTTTTTATACTCTCACTTATGGTCTCTCCTTTCCACTCAAAGTGTCCCCTTTAATATGACTTATGGGACTGGTTTAGTGGTTGTGAACTATTTCATTTTTGTCTGAGAAATGCTTCATCTCTCTATTCAGAATGGTAACCTTGCTAAATAGAGTATTCTTGGCTGCATATTTTATTTCCCTTCAGCCCTTTGAATGCATCATGCCACTCTCTTCTAGCATGGGAAATTTCTGCTGAAAATCAGCTGGTAACCTTATGGGGTTTCTTTTGTATGTAATTCTTTTCTCTTGCACCCATTAAAATCTTTCTTTATCACTATTTCTTGCCATTTTAATTACTATGTGTCTTTGCGTGGGCCACCTTGGGTTGATTTTGTTGGGGGAATTTTGTGCTCCCTGAATGTGGTTCTGTTTCCCTCCCTGAATTTGGGAAGTTTTCAGCTATTATTTCTCCAAACACATTTTCTGCCACAATTTCTCCTCTCTTCTTCTTCTTCTGAGATCCCTATAATGCAAATGTTATTATGCTTGGTGGAGTCACTGGGTTCTCTAAGTCTGTTCTCATTATGCAGTATTTATTTGTGTCTTGTCTGTTCAGCTTGATTGCTTTCCACAACTCTATCCTCTAGCTCATTAATAAGTTCCTCTGCTTCCTGTAGCCTACTATTTATTCCATCTTTTGTATTTTATTAAGGTTTTATGTATGTAATTGAGACACACACAGAGAGAGAGCACAAGCAGGGGGAGGAGTAGAGTGGGAGGGATAAGAAGACGCCATGCTGAGTGCATAGTCCAATGCAGGGCTCAATCCCATGACCCCAAGATCAAATTCAAGAGTCAGACACAACCAACTGAGCTACCAAGGCACCCACCATCTATTGTATTTTTAACTTCATTGATTGAGTTATTAATCTCTAATGTTATTTTTTATCCCTTTATCAAGGGTCTCACTCATGTCCTCCACACCTTCCTGCAGTCCAGTGAGTATCTTTATGATTATTACTTTCAATTCTCTGTCAGGCATAGTACTTATTTCAGTTTCCCTTAGATCTCCTGCTATGATTTTTGTCCTGTTCTTCATTTGGGACATATTTCTCTGTCTCCTTATTTTATCTACCTCTCTGTTTCTATGTGTTAGGAAATTCAACTATACCCTCTGCTCTTGAAAGTAGTGGCTTTATGAAGAAGTCCTATAGTACCCAGCAGTGCAGTATTCCCTGTTCCCCAGAACCTGGCACCTCAGAGGAGTCTCCTATGTGTGTTGCTTGCATCTTGATTGTGTCTGACTCGCTTTTCCTTTCAGTCCAGACTTCTGCATTGACTCTGTGCCTGCTGTGATCTATTCTTACTCTCTGTCGTGTTAGTGAGACCCAGGTAAGACTACTTGGAAGGGGTGGGACTATTGGAGGGCTCAGGGATGGGGCCACTGTTTTAGCAAAATTTGTAGTGAGCCACTAATTCCATGTTAGATTCTACCTATGTGGGCAGCAGCTAGGGACATGGCATGCATTAACAGGGTAGTCGTGGGGACATGGTGGGTGGCAATGGTGGCAATAAGGGGTGTGCCATGGCTGGGCACACATAGGATGGGCATGGAGCAAGGCAGTGTCTGGAGGCAAATGGCAGCTAGACATGTATGTGGCATATCTAAATTTGCACAAAGCTGCTAGTTCTAGGACAGATCTCTGAAGTGCAATGGTGGTTAGGAGCACAGTTGCATTAATGGCAGCTGCCAGGGACCTAGTATATGGCACCACCTGCAGCCATCTGCTTGCCACAACTGTGTGCAGTGGCTTGGTGAGGCACATGTGGCATTAGCAATATTTACAGTGAGCTGCTATTCTTAGGTATGGCAGTGCACACTGACAGCAGGTTAGGTAGCAAGTGTTCGTGCAGTAGCTTCTCAGGAAGGTGAATTCTGTGCCTATGCTGGGGAGCAGGGAAGAAAAATGGCACTTGTCAGCTCATTTGTTCCTGGAGAAGTGCCCCCAACAGTCTCCAAAATCCATATAAACACGTCTCCCTCTCATTTGCCCAAGACATTGTGCAAACTCTTCATTCTGTGTTGCCTCTGGCACTGTTGACTCTTTCAGGGCAGGGACCCAGGTATCACTTGCCCTTCAGGCTCAACTAGTACTGAGTCAACTGGTTTTTAAAACTCTAGGTTCCAAGACCTCCTGGTTATACAAACTCACAGAATTCAACCCCTCTATTTTCAAGACCAGATGCTATGGGATTTATTTTCCCTATTTGGGCTCCCTGGTGTTTTTGCCTCTCCACACCCCAAGCTCCCTACTTCCTGCAGGCAGCTGCTGACTGCCATTTCTACCCTTCTCCCTAAACTCTCCTTTACAGCTTCCACCATTTAGTTGTGCAATTTGTTCCACCACTATTCAAATCACTTTCTAGTTTACTTACTTGGATGTGAGTGATATGTACTTATAAATGTGGAACAGGGTGAGCTTAGTGTCCTCCTTTCCTGCTATCTTCCCAGATTCATCTACTAGAGCTCTTTGTGTTATAAGGAGGCTTACATAAAACATGTTGTAGTTAGAACAAACTATTTTAAGCCTGAAAAAACTAACTTCAGTCTCAAAGATAAATGACGTTTTGCTCCTCTTCCATTTTATGTTCCTATGTCACAATTTGTGTCTTTTTATGTTCTTTACACATCAAGAAATTGTTTCAGCTCTAGTTATTTTAATATTTTTGTCTGTTAAATTTTGTCATAGCATTAAGTGATTACACGCCATCATTAAAGTATTAGAGTATTCTGAATTTTATTATATATTATTTTTGCCAGTAACATTTATATTTTAATATATGTTTTCTTGTTTCTAATTAACATCTTTTCATTACATCATGAGAATTTTTAGCATTTCCTGTAAGGTGGGTCTATTTGTCATGAATTCCCTCAGATTTAGTTGGACTGGGAAAGTCTTTATTTCTCCTTCATTTCTTTTTTTTTTTTAAAGATTTATTTATTTATCCTGAGAGAGTGAGAATGAGAGAGAGAGAGAGTACATGAGAACAGGGAGGGTTAGAGGGAGAAGCAGGCCCCTCGCGGAGCAGGGAGCCTGATGCGGGACTCGATCCCGGGACTCCAGGATCATGACCTGAGCCGAAGGCAGTCGTTTAACCAACTGAGCCACCCAGGCGCCCCTCTCCTTCATTTCTAAAGGACAGCTGTGCTATGTAAAACATTTTTTTTTTTTTGCCGTGTTGCAGCATCATCCCTGTTTCTTCTGGTCTACAAGGTTTTTACTGACAAATCTGCTGATAGCATTACATTATCACTGTCTGTAAGTATGCATTTTTTGTAACATATTTACTGTCACCCTCTCTCACCAAAATGGAAGCCCCCTGAGGTCAAAGACATTCTCTTGTTAACCTGTCACCCACACATTTAGCATCTGCCACATAGACACTCACTAAATATTTATTAAGAGATTGAATAAAGTTAAACTGAAGTAGGGGTCAAGGTCCCACATGCAATGGGACAACTCACACTTTGACATTTTTTTATTTAACTTCATGAAATGTAAATTTAACCAAAATGGCTTGGTGAATTCATGTAATGAGCAGAGAGCATTTTCTCCTTCCCATTGAAGGCATAATCATGAGGGATTATTTCTGAGGACTGTAATTTATTGCCTCTGTCCTGTGGAAACCATCTCAGCATCACAACAATAAACATTTGCAGTTTTATGAGCCACAATGGCATATTTTCCCTCACTTTCCAGAAACCCATAAGAAGGCATCTACTGAAAGGGACATTGGAGGGAGTCCTGACTGATGACCACACATTCCCCACTGCTTCTACTACTATTTACTTCCTCTTCCCCTTCCTCATATCTTCATCACCACCATTAGTAACCCTAGCCATCAGAGTTCACAAATTCCTGACATGTGAGGATGGCTTAATGTAACCCATCTGCTTTTTTCATATTTCTCCCTTCATCCCCCTTATTGCATCTATCTCTAAAAGGAAACAAAATAATATATTACTTTTACTGAGTTTTCCCTACACTCTAATTCTAGTCTATGCTCATTAATATGACCATGCTTACAGAACTGAGATGTAAGAGATAAGGAACTGCCTGAGATAAGACAACTAGTAAAGGTCCCAGATTATTAAATTATGAGCTCCAGGTCTCACCCAATCAGTGGGATTCCACAGACCAAACTCCTTATATGAATAGTTTTCTCCTTTACTATCCATCAATTTTTCCCTCTCTTCTGTATTTTTCTTCTTTCATTCCCTATATAGTTCATATTTCTATACTATTTGCTTTTCGTTGCTGTTGTTGTTATTATTTTAAAACATCTTAAGGAGCCTCGGAATATGACATAGTGGGAGGATGCTAAGTGCACTTCATCCCATGGATATTGCTAGATCCACATCATTGCAATTAACTCAGAAAATGACCCAAAGACTGGCAAAACAGACTCTCCACAGTTAATTGTATAAGGGGAGGTCACATCAAAATGGTAGGAAGGGCAGAGAGGCAGTAAAGAACAAAACTCCCAGTGAAACTAATCACATACTGGAAGGACACCATAAACACAGAGAAGGAAGAGGAATCGACCCCACACCAGGCACCTCAGACATGGGGTTACTGCACTAGGAAGATGAGTCCCCATAACATTCCACTTTGAAAACCAGTGGGAATTAAAATCATGAGTATTTACAGTCAGTGGTGCTTAACACCAGGTACTTTAGAAATCAACTGGCTCAGCTCTGGAAGAGCAAAATGCAATAGGAAACTGAGTCCCAGACCTTAATGAGACAGCATAACAGACAACTCTGTTGAGATACAGCATAAAAGCAAAACTTTCAAATGTGCCTGGGGTATAAAAGATTTATCTGCCAAACTCAGAATGTGTGCTGGTAGAGGCAGGCATCTTTAGGAGACTTTCCAAGAACACAAGAGCTGATGGGTGTCACTTCTCTCCCCACCTCTAGACTAGATACTGGGACATCAGAGGGAACCTGCATGAACACTTGCCATACAACTTGCTAAACCTGCATGCTCCAGCCCCATGTTCTCCTGTGGATCCACCCATCCAACATGCCCCAACCCTGCAGGGGTCCTTGCAAAGCATCTCCAGACAGGTCTCATCCTTCATGTAGCCCCAGTAGGGACCAGGGACCAGCACCTACCTTGCTAATACCATGTGCCCCACCCACATGTATTCCAGTGAACTTGCCTCAACCGATCCACCCCATCTAACAAGAACCACCCAGAGCAGTTCTTGATGAATCTTATTCTACAAGCAGCCCCAACAGTGCCCAACTCCACTCCAGAGTGACTTACTCTGTGGATGGGAAAATAACCACATATACCAGTACAAATACAGCCCCAAGAGTGGGTTGGGGACAGACATCTGAGATGACCACTAGTCTAGTCCACTAACAAAACCTCACTGAGATCACAACAAGGAGAAAACCCTGTTTTGTGGGAGACCACCGCAACCTGAAGACAGGCTGGGGGTAGATATCTGGTCTTACTGCATGCCATACACAATAACTAAAGTCTCAGGGGACAACATAGGGAGAGTACCCTGCATTTTGGTGGACAGCAGGCCTGGCAAATGGCCTGAGAGCAGGTAGCCACTCTGACGCAACTACAAGCCCAAGGCACCCTCAGATTGGCCCCTTAATAGCACAGGACCATACAAAAGGCAAATGGGTCATTGTAGCCAATGGGAAAGAAGGCAAACTCATCTCAATCACAAAAAGTAGGGCCCATAAGAGACACCACTGATGCATCTGGTTTTGGTGAGCAGGGGACATTGCACTATAGGGCATTATAAGACCTCTTCTTCAGAAGGCCACTGCTTTCAATGTCAGGAAACCTAGATGAATTTCCTAATACATAGAAACATACACAGAGGGGTGGACAAAATAAGGAAAAGGAGAAATATGTACCAACTTAAAGATAGGACACAATCAGACTAAGGAGCTAAATGAAATGGAGATAAGCAATATGCTTCATAGAGAATTCAAAATAATGATCATAAAAATACTTGCTGAACTTGAGAAGAGTAGAGGATCTGTGACACCTTCAACAAAAAGATAGAAAAAAAGAATAAGACACAAAGAGCTAAATAACTTAAATTAAAAATTCACTAGAGGGAAAACTGTAGACTAGAAGGATTGGAAGAAGAGATCAGTGATTCAGAAGACAGAATAATGAAAAACAATAAAGCTGAACAACAAAAATAAATAAATAAGTAAATAAACAAACAAACAAATAAATAAGAAATGAGAATAAGTTAAGGAAGCATGATGACATCATCAAGTGTAACATTCACATCTTGGGATCCCAGAGGGAGACAGAGACAAAAGTGGGCAGAAAAATTATTTTAAGAAATAATAGCTGAAAATTTCCTAACCCTGAGGGAGAAAACAGGCATCCAGATCCAGGAGGCACAGAGGACACCCAACAAAATCAACCTAAGGAGGTTGGGTTGGTTGAATCCCTTATGATTATGCCTTCAATGGGAAGGAGAAAATGCTCTCTGCTCATTACATGAATTCACCTAATAATTAAAATGGCAAAATGTAGTGATAAAAGGGGAATTTTAAAATCAGCAGGAGAAAAGAAAATAGTTGCATAGAAGGGAAACCCCATAAGGACACAAGCAGATTTTTCAGCAGAAACTTTGTAGACCAGAAAAAAGTGGTATAAGATATTCAAAATGCTGAAAGAAAAAAACCTGCAGCCAAGAATCTTCTATTGAACAAGGCTGCCATTCAGAAAAGAAGAGATAAGCAGTTTCCTAGACAAAATAAAATTAAAGGAGATCACCACTTCTAAATCAGCTTACAAGAAATGTTAGAGGAAAATCCTTGAGTGGAAAGAAAGGGCAATAATCGGGGTTAAGAAACTTAGGAAAGGAAAAAATTTCACAGGTAAATACAAACATAATAAATGTAGTGGACTAATTGTTTATAAAACCAATCTGGAGGTTAAAACAAAAAAAAACAGTAAAATCAATTATATCTGTAAAAACTAGTTAAGGGAACCACAAAATAAAAGGATTTAAAGTATGACTCCATATATGTAAAATATGGTAGGGATTGGAGTAAAGAATAAGTTCAAATTTAAGTGACCATCAACTTAATGTAGACTGCTCTATGCAGAAGATGTCATATGTAAGCCTAATGGCAACCATATATCAAAAACCTGTAATAGATATGCAAAAAATAAGGAGAAAGGAATCCAAGTGTATTACTAAAAACAGCCATCAAGCTACAAGAGATCAGAAGACAGAAACAGAGAAGAACTGCAACAACAAGAATAAAACTAGTAAGAAAATAACAATAAGTACATACTATCAATAACTACTTGGAATATAAAGTGACTAAATGCTTCAAACAAAAGACATAGGTGACTTGTTGGATATAAAAGCAAGACCTATATATATATGCTGCCTACTCAGTTCAGATCTAAAGATTCATGCAGATTGAACAAGAAAGAGATGGAGAAATATTTATCATGCAAACGGAAGTGAGCTAAAAGTGATTGCAGCAATACTTATACCAGACAAAGGCAGTCCTAAGGGGGAAATACACAGCCATCCAAGCCTCACCCCCAAAAATAGAAAAATACTAAATTCACCAACTAACTCTACACCTTAAGGAACTAGAGAAAATGCAACAAACGATGCCTAAGCCATGCATTAGAAGAGAAATTATTAAGATTAGAACAGAGATCAATGAATTAGAAACCAGAAACACAGTAGATCAGATCAGCAAAACTAGAAGCTGGTTCTTTGAAAGAATTAATAAGATTGATAAACCACTGGCCAGACTTATCCAAAAAAAAGAGAAAGGACCCAAATTAATAAAATTATGAATGAAAGGGGAGAGATCATGACTAACACCAAGGAAATAGAAACAATTATTAGAAATTATTATCAACACTATAGGCCAACAAACAGCATTCTGCAAGAAATGGATGGCTTCCTGGAAACCTATAAGCTGCCAAGACTGAAACAGAAAGAAATTGACAACCTGAGTAGGCCAATAACCAGTAACGAGATTGAAGCAGTGACCAAAAAACAAGAGTCCAGGGCCTGATGGATTCCCTGGGGAACTCTACCAAACATTCAAAGAAGAAATAATACCTTTTCTACTGAAGCTGTTTCAAAAAATAGAAACAGATGGAAAGCTTCCAGACTCATTCTATGAGGTCAGCATTACCTTAATCCCCAAACCAGGCAAAGACCCCATCAAAAAGGAGAATTTCAGGCCCATATCCCTGATAAATATGGATTCCAAAATCCTCAACAAAATCCTAGCTAATAGGATCCAACAATACATTAAAAGGATCATCCACCAAGACCAAGTGGGATTTATCCCTGGGATACAAGGATGGTTCAACATTTGCAAATCAATCAATGTGATAGAACACATTAATAAGAGGAGAGAGAAGAACCATATCGTCCTCTCAATTGATGCAGAAAAAACATTTGACAAAATACAGCATCCTTTCCTGATTAAAACTCTTCAGAGTAGAGGGATAGAGGGAACATAACTCAAGTTCATAAAATCCATCTATGAAAAACCCACAGCAAATATTATCCTCAATGCAGAAAAGATGAGAGCCTTTCCGTTAAGATAGGAACACGTCAAGGATGCCTGCTCTCGCCACTATTGTTCAACATAGTACTAGAAGTCCTAGCAACAGCAATCAGACAACAAAAAGAAATAAAGGGTATTCAAATTGGTAAAGAAGAAGTCAAACTCTCTCTTTTCACAGATGACATGATACTTTATGTGGAAAACCCAAAAGACTCCACCCCCAAATTACTAGAACTCATACAGCAATTCAGTAATGTGGCAGGATAAAAAATCAATGCACAGAAATCAGTTGCCTTCTTATACACTAACAATGCAACTGTGGAAGGAGAAATTAGATAATCTATTCCATTTACAATAACACCAAAAACCATAAGATACCTTGGAATAAACCTAACCAAAGAAGTAAAGGATCTATACTCTAGGAACTACAGAACACTCATGAAAAGAAATTGAAGAGGACACAAAAAGATGGAAAAATATTCCATGCTCATGGATTGAAAGAATAAACATTGTTAAAATGTCTATGCTACCCAGAGCAATCTATACCTTCAATGCTATCCAGATCAGAGTTCCAATGACATTTTTCAAAGTGCAGGAACAAACAATCCTAAAATTTGTATGGAATCAGAAAAGCCCCCGAATCACCAAGGAAATGCTGAAAAAGAAAAACAAAGCTGGGAGCATCAAGTTGCCCGATTTCAAGCTTTATTACACTGATCACCAAGACAGCATGGTAGTGGCACAAAAACAGACATATAGACCAATGGAACAGAATAGAGAGCCCGGATATGAATCCTCAACTCTATAATCAAATAATCTTCGACAAAGCAGGAAAAAATATGCAATGGAAAAAAGTCCCTTCAATAAATGGTGCTGGGAAAATTGGACAGCCACATGCAGAAGAATGAAACTCGACCATTCTCTAATACCATACACAAAGATAAACTCAAAATGGATGAAAGACCTCAATGCGACACAGGAATCCATCAAAATTCTAGAGGACAACATAGGCAGTAAACTTTTTGACATCAGCCACAGCAACTTCTTTCAAGATACATCTCCAAAAGCTAGTGAAACAAAAGCAAAAATGAACTTTTGGGACTTCCTCATGATAAAAAGTTTCTGCACAGCAAAGGAAACAGTCAATAAAACAAAGAAACTACCCACAGAATGGGAGAAGATATTTACAAATAACACTACAGATAAAGGGCTGGTATCCAAGATCTATAAAGAACCTCTCAAACTCAACACCCAAAAAAACAAATAATCAAGTCAAAAAATGGGCAGAAGACATGAAAAGACACTTCTCTGAAGAAGATATACAAATGGTTAACAGACACATGAAAAAATGTTCATCATCATTAGCCATCAGGGAAATTCAAATCAAAACCACATTGAAATACCACCTTACATCAGTTAGAATGGCAATAATGAACAGGGAAAGAAACAACAAATGTTGGAGAGGTTGTTGAGAAAGGGGAACCTTCTTACACTGTTGGTGGGAATTCAAGTTGTTACAGCCATTTTGGAAAGCAGTGTGGAGGCTTCTCAAAAAATTAAAAATAGAGCCAGCAATTGCACTCCTGGGTATCTACCCCAAAAACACAGATGTAGTGAAAAGAAGGGCCATATGTACCCTAATGTTCATGGCAGCAATGTCCACAATAACCAAACTGTGATAAGAGCCAAGATGCCCTTCAACAGATGAATGGATAAAGAAGATGTGGTCCATATATACAATGGAATATTACTCAGCCATTAGAAGGGATGAATACCCAACTTTTACATGAACATGGATGGGGCTGGAGGAGATTATGCTAAGTGAAATAAGTCAAGCAGAGAAAGTCAATTATCAAATTGTTTCACTTATTTGTGGAACATAAGGAATAGCATGGAGGACATCAGGAGAAGGAAGGGAAAAATTAAGGGGGGGAATCGGAGGGAGAGATGAACCATGAAAGACTATGGACTCTCAGAAACAAACTGAGGGTTTTAGAGGGGAGGGGGGTGAGGAGATGTGTTAGCCTGGTGATGGGTATTAAGGAGGGCGCATAGTGCATGGAGCACTGGGTGTTATACAAAAACAATGGATCGTGGATCACCACATCAAAAAGTAATGATGTATTGTATGGTGACAAACATAACATAATAAAAGAAAAAAATTGTCTCTTTCCTTCTTCCTCTGCCCCTTCCCCCAGCTTCTGCTCCCTCTCTCTTAAAAGAATAAAAATAAAAGTAAATAAATTACTACAATGAAGTTGGATTTATTCTGGAGATGCAGAGACAGTTCAATATTCGTAAGTCAATCAACATGTTACATCACATGTACAAGAGAAAGGATAAAAACCCTATGGTCCTCTCCAAAGATGCAGAAAAAGGATTTGACCAAGTACAACATCCGTTCATGATAAAAACCCTCAACAAAGGAGGCCTAGAAGGACCATATCTCGACATAATAATGAAAAACCTCACCAAACACCATATACTCAATGCCAAAAAATGGAGAGCTTTCCCTCTAAAATCAGAAACAAAACAAAGATGCTTACTCTCACCACTTTTATTCAACATAGTATTGAAAGTCTTAGCCATAACAATCACACTAGAAATATAAATAAAAGGTATCCAAATTGGTAAAGAAGAAATAAAACTTTCACAATGTGCAGATGACATGACAAATGACATGACACTATATATAAAACCTCCCAAGAATCCACCAAAAACCTACTAAAACTTATCATGTATTCAGTAGTCTCAAGATACAAAATTAAACAGAAATCTGCCCCATGCCTATACACTAATAATAAAGTAGCAGAGAATTTAAAACAATCCCATTTACAGGTGCACCCAACAGTATAAAATAACTAGAAATAGGAAGCAAAAGACCTATACTCTGAAAAATCAAAACACTAATGAATTTAATATGAAGGGTTAATATCCAAACATATGAGGAACTGATATAACTTAACACCAAAAATCCCCAAATAGCCCAATTAAAAAATAAGTTGAAGACATGCACAGATATTTCCCCAAAGAAGATATATAGATGGCCAACAGACATGAAAAGATGTTCAACATCATAAATCATCAGGGAAACGCAAAACAAAATTACAATGAGATATCTCCTCACACCTTTCAGAAGAGCTAAAATACAAAACAGAAGAAACAACAAGTTATACTGGTGAAGATGTGGAGAAAAGGAACCCTCGCACACTGTTGGCAGGAATGCAAACGTGTGTAGTCATTGTGAAAAATGGTATGGTTGTTCCTCAAATAATTAAACAGAATTACTATATAACTAATAACTCCACTACTGTGTATTTACCCTAAGAAATTGAAAACACTAATTCGAAAAGTATATACACACCCCTAGATTTATTGCATCATTATTTATGTTAGCCAAGATGTGGAAGCAATCCAGGCCTCCATCCAGAGAAGATGTGGTATATTATACGGAATATTATTTAGCCATAAAAATGAAAGAAATTTTGCCATTTTCAAGAACATGGATGGACCTAGAGGGTATTGTACTAAGTGAATTAAGCCAGTCAGAGAAAAAAAAATGCCATATGATTTCACTCATATGTGAAATTTAAGAAACAAAACAAGGAAATAAACAAAGAAAAAAGAAACCAAAAAACAAACAAACAAACCACAGACACATAAATATAAAGAACAACTTGTGTTTGCCAGAGGGAAGGTGGTGGGGGGAGATGGGTGAAATATAGAAGGAGATGAAGAATATACTTATCATGAAGAGCACAGAGTAATGGTTAGAAGTATGGAGTCACTATATTGTACACCTGAAACTTATCTAACACTGTATGTTAACTCTACTGGAATTTTAAAAATTAAAAACTAAAAATAGATGATGATATAGATAGATGATAGATGATAGATAGATGATAGATAAAGATGATAGATAGATGATAGATGATAGATAGATGATAGATGATAGATAGATGATAGATAGATAGATGATAGATGATAGATAAAATCTTGAAATAACCTCTGTTTTCTCAAAGCAAAAATAAGCTTAATTTGTTTCAATTTGCTTTGTATTTCTATAAATGTTGGGTATTTTTACATATCTTTTAAAATATTTGCCTGTTGCAATGTAAAATAAGTTGCATTGGGGTGCCTGGGTGGCTCAGTCATTTAAGGATATGCCTTTGGCTAAGATCATGATCTCAGGGTCCTTGGATCAAGCCCTGTGTCAGGCTCCCTGCTCAGCGGGGAGTCTGTTTCTCCCTCTCTCTCTGCCCCTCTCCACCCTGTGCATGTGCACTTTCTCTATATATAAAAAAAATAAATAAAATCTTTAAAAAATAATAAAATAGGGGCTCATGGGTGGCTCAGTCGTTAAGCGTCTGCCTTCGGCTCGGGTCATGATCCCAGGGTCCTGGGATCGAGCCCCACATTGGGCTCCCTGCTTGGCAGGAAGCCTGCTTCTCCCTCCCGCACTCCTCCTGCTTGTGTTGCCTTTCTCACTGTCTCTCTTTCTCTGTCAAATAAATAAATAAAATCTTTTAAAAATTATATTAAATAATTAAATTAAATTAATAAAATAAAATAAATTGCATTAAGTAAAAATCTACCCCTTACACTGCCTCTCCCCACAGTACATCACTTCCCCAATACATAATTGAATTGTACTACTGAACTTATCTCACATTTAAGTGACGAATATGGGCAAATATATTCTCATATTTTATACTCAGATCATCACTAACATACAATACACATAATTCTCCACCTCACTTTTGGCATTAAACAATGAACAATATATCCTGGAGATGAGAGTATAGCAATATATAGGGTATTAGTCATTCCTTCATATAATTATCAAGTCATTTATTTTGTGGCTGTAACATTTCTTATTGAAGAACATTTCAATTTTGTGTTCTACCATTTCAAATAGTGCTGCAATTAATAACTTTAACCATATATATTTTGGAATTTTTCCCAGCTTTTTTGTTCTTCTCTCCCCCCCCAGCTTTATTTAAGTGAAACTTAAAGTATACAATGTGGTGATTTGACATATATGTACATATGGTGAAATGATAACTGCAATCGAGTTGATTAATACATCCATCACCTCACATATTTGCCTTGTGTGTGTGTGTGGTGAGCAGGCTTAGGATCTACTGTCCTAGCAAATTTCAACTATTGTTTTTGTATAGTGTTATTACACAGTATTATTAACTATAGTCACCATGCTATACATTCACCTTATAACTGAAAGATGTGCTCTTTCAACAGCATTACACATTATCCCCACTTTCCAACCCCTGCCAGCCACAAATCTACTCTCAATTTCATGGCCCAGATTCTTCAAAGTGAGATCGCTGGGGCAAAGTGTAATGTGTGTGTAATTTTCCTAGAGATGGCCTCATATGCCACATTAGGCTAGATCATTTTGTGGGAATACCAACATTGTATGACAGCAACTGTTTTTCTACAGTTTCACCCACAGAATGTCAAACTATGCAATTTCACCCAATCTAATAGGAGATAAATTATATCTTAGTGTACATGACATTTCTTGACATGAATTTGCATTCCCCTTATTAGATGCAGGATTGGATATGTTCAAGTACCTTCTGCATTTTTTTTTAAATTTCCACCTAGATGCACAATCCAGTTGTCTCTTATTCCCTAACCTCTCAAGTTCAGACAGAAAATACTCTAATAGCAACCAAGGGGTGTCTGACCTATAATATGCAAACCTTGGACTATGTTTCCATCTTATACACTTGTCCCTCTCACAAAGTACCCCAGGTAAAGTTTTTCCTTAGCTAATGTTTCTCTTTCATTTCCTGTGACACATGTTCAGCTCACCAACTTTTATGTTTTTAAAGGAAATGATAACCCTAGAAAGGACAAGGAGGATATCAGTCAACATGAATTGATCTATTAATTATCACAATTTATGGATTCACAACAGAATGTCAGGAACACAAAAAGTGGACTATGTATACATTTATTTTAAAAAATCATTTTTGAGGACCTACTGTGTGCACAGCCATTTTATTCATAATGTGTCAGTAGAAAGACCAGTGCTGTGGAAGAAGTAACCATCACACAAAGTGTTATACTCCCTACTAAGCAGAAAATTCCAGATTTCTGTCCTTCATTTTCCCAAGAAGGATCATATGAAGGAAGGATTCTTTAGAGCTCATTCTCTCACTGTCAAATAATAGTCACTAAGTTCATGGTTTGTTTAAGAGTGCATTATGGAAATATCTGTGACAATCCCTGAGGGCTGTGGGTCAGGATTGCTTCAGGGGAGCCCTAAGTCAACTTTCCAGGCACCAGTGCCATGCCAGCACCAAGAATAATTCAGGAACTGGCTGTCTCACTTTTCCCATTATAATTCCCAACATCCTTAAGTAGATAGGCTTGTCCAGAGCCCATGGAGTCCTTAAAAATCTCTTCTTTTTTAAGAAGAACTTTCACATCACTCACCACAGTCTCAAGGAAATAATTTTGCAAATAGAAAATCTTTCTAAAGACCAGTGGCAATGGGTTGTCCACTAACAGAGCAGAATTTTTCCACATATCTCAACAGTTTTTCCCCTAGCAACTCATCATCCTTCTCAAGTGAGAGCAAATGGGGAGACCTAAGTTTTGCCTTGAGTTTCTCCACTGACACGTGCAAGTCCTTGGCCATGATTTCCAGGGATGCATCATCCAGCCCAGAGTAAGACCTGTAAAGGGTTAAAGTCTCCTCCAGCTTCTCCACATCGTTATCACCGATCAAGCCCAGGAAAGGGTTCGGGGTTGATGTTCCAGCCTTCAGGGCCTCCAACCATATCTTCCATCTCAGAGAATCCCTCCTCCAATCAGTGGCAGTCTCCGTAACTTTCGGCAAGTATTGCATGAAGATGTGGTGGTTGGGGACTGGGAGCTCCCTCAGAAGGGTGGTCTCCAGGCTTTAGAAATCATAGCCAGACAACTCAAGGCTGGAGACTAAGAAGATCTGAGGATCACTCACATTGGCCTCCTGCAAATGTGTCACATGGTCATTGCAGATCCTTTGCAGGATTTCATGCTTATCAAATGTGTTGGGTTTACTCATTTCTAGGTTATGTAAATAACTGTCTACTTTACTTTGGACAAAATTTTTCTTCATTTTTCTAATTGCTGTAGCCAGATACAGATCATTGTCCTTAAAGCATGTAGCAGAGATGATAATAAAGAAATCATATTCACCAAATTTCATTTTATTTAGATATTTCTGTGGCTGTAAGGTAGTAGTCCTCACACCGGGCAGGTCCCATAATGTTACATTGGGAAACTTTGGGTGTTTGTATGGAGTTCTCTTAAAGGTTGTCTCCACTACCCCAACAGGGGCAGCCCCATCATCCTCGTGACCCACTCTCCACAGGGCATTGATAAAGCTGGACTTCCCTGTCCCAGACTCCCCAGTCACAGCAATGTTTACTGGGGCATTCTCCATGTCTCTCAATGCATCACTGATTACAGAAACTGCTCTCTGAAGGTCCCACTTCACCACTTGTGATTGAATCAAGGTGATGGTTTCCTGAGAGAGAATTTTTCTTTCCAGCTTGAATTCCTTAAAAAATTTCTCAAAGCTGTAGGCCAAATCACCACCCTTTCTATGAGAGGATATGGAACAGGAAGACTGACCCATGACTGAAGCAGTAGAAGACACTATGGGGAGGAGAGAAGAAGGAAAGAATAAGAATTAGCACAATGAGGGGTGGTTTGGGATATGCTATTATGGACAGGAAGAACCACATTCCTGGCCATAATATTGTAGCCAGGTGCCCTTCTCTTTCTTTCCAGGCATTTTTTGAACTTCTGACTAGAAATAGTTTGCCCTTGCTCAGACTCTTCCCTTATCTTGGAAAGCCTTTCTTCCTTAGACACTTTTCATTCTTCCAGACTAACTTCAAAGCCTAATTCTTCTTTCCAAACTTTTCTGCCCACATTATTTTTTCCTTATCTTGCTTCAGTTTTCTTTATCTGTAATGTTATGAAAATAATACTTCTTCTTGGTGGAAATCTAAGAAGACAGCACCAGCATTTACCCCCACACCCTTTCCTGCCTGTGGTGTGAGAGTCTCCAGAAGATCCACTTCTGATAACCTCCAACCTCATGTCATAGACTTTGGTTCTCATATGGGGCAGCTAAATAAGGATGAGTAGCTCCTTTCTTTCTTAGAGAAGATACTCTACATCTTTATTAGGAGATAGAAACTTTTAATGATTGTAAATGTCTTTTATTTTATCTAGAAAGTATGTTGGCTCATGAAACAAGGTGTTGAAAGGACTCTTTGTTTTTCCTAGAGCAGAAACAGCAGGTGTCATGGATCCCCATGTTCTAAAAAACCATGTTGGGCTATCCACCTGGGACTTGCTATGAACCACCATGACAGTCCTGAGACCCCACTCATCACCTGCTTCATACATATGTATAAAAGGAGACAGAAATCAAGTCAGGGAAATAATCCGCCTAGGGGACTGACTGATGTATGAAGTGTCATTGGTACAAAAGATGGTGTTAACAAAGACTGAAGCAGAAGCTGACTGGGATGTAAGGCAGTCATGATAAAGAGGTCCTTCTGTCACTTTCTCTGATATCAATCAAATTGAACTGGATATGGAATCCTGAATCTATCTGATCACTGGAGTCTTATACTTCTGTTCTTCAACAGAAGAAATCATATACCCAGGACTAAAGGTAATGTGAAAGACTTGTATACTGTCCCCCAAAGAGATAGAGAGAAGAGTTTTTAGACCAGGAAGCAAGTCACCTTAGGTCAACACTGATGTCTGGGCAGCATGCAGGCTGGAGAGGTGTGCTTGTGAGGGATCAGGCACTTCACCTGGGGGTTCCCTGGTAGCCACAGGCTGCAGCCCACAATAGGATGGCAAAAAAAATATTTTTGGAAGAAATTATTCAGACCAAGTGTACATTGTCTGGACTGGCACATATATGAATGGGGCATGCAGACATTCTCCTTAGAAGAGAGAACTAAGAGAGTCTAGCTTGTCAAGGGTGAAAGGGGCAGCTCTTAAGCAACTAAGAATCATGGCGCCAGCACTTCTGGCTACCCCGCAGGAATAGTCTTCACATAGAGAAGAATGGAAATCCTGAACATCTGGCATGTACAGGGACAACCTCTCACTGTTTGGAGATCAAACCACCCCACCACCCCTTTGGGGAGCAGGCAACACACAAAGTAGAATGAGCAAGATTGAGTGTGCTAGTGGATATACGACCTGGGCCTCAAGAAGGACCCAACAAGGTGAGACTCCAACTCCATTAGGTATAGTTTCATGCCTGTGCATTCTTAAAGGATGGGGGAAAATGCACAAGAGGTTGAGAAAATCTGACTGAGACAGGTCCTAAGGAATGGAACAAATAAAAGAAAGGGAACCAAATGACAGGGTTAGAGGACAAGCAGATATGGACAGCAAAATTTTGTGTGCTGAGCAAATTTCAAGCCATGACCTATTGTTTAAGGTTCCATACCTCACCTGATGTTGTATGTGATGTTCTGTTATTTATTATTTTCTGCTGCAAAAGCAATGCAGGGGGAGCAGGAGCAGAGTAGTTTATGGTATACCTGGGAGCTTGTATTCCATCCTCTGGCAGTGTGTCCTCTGAAACTGGGATAGAAATGAGAGGAAATGTGAAAACTCCATGGCAATAAACCTTAGATGTGCATCTCTACATACATTTCTCATGTCATTTTCTTTACAACCCTACATGGACATTATAATCTTTTCCACCATGAATTAAGAATCAAATAAATGAAGAGGTTGAGGGACAGACAATGAGGGTTCCCGCATTAGCAAAGCTCAGAGCTAGGATTCAAGTTTAGGGCCCTCTTGCAAGGGCAGAGCTCTGTCTCAGGAAGCAAAGGCAGAGCACACATTTGGTGGGCAGAGGTGAAACTAGGACTCAAAATGAAGTCAGTGTGAAACACACAGGATTTATATTCCAAGAAGAGATGTGTTAAAAAGAAAGTCATAATGGATCCACTTAAATTAAAGCCCCAAGTCAGTAAACCAAGATTTAGTACCTAACAGCAGTTTCAACCCCCAGAGATGTAGTCTTTCAGCAGCCAACATGGCAATGTCCTGGTCAGCACTAAAAACTATACTGACAGATCCTCTTCTCTCCTCCTCGAAGGGCAACATTGCCTAAAACAATGGATTCTCTACTAATAATTTGTCTCCTACTTTCTCTTTTCACCTAAAAACCTTTTCATTTTTGCAGGTCAATGGAGCTCCTTTCTGTTTGCTAGGTGGGATACTACCCAATTAAAAAATTACTTAATAAAGCCAATGAGGTCTTTAGAATATACTTGCTTGAATTTTTTTAACAGATTTGGTGTCAGTGTCTGGATCCAAAGCAAATTTCTGACTATATTTGGGGACTACAAGAAACACAGGTGTGGTGTCCCATGAATCATTTTGAGTTCACTGTCTTTCTCAACATTTCCAAGGACCATTAATAAGTCCATCTTGCTTTGAGCTCTGCTCTTTTATGCATTAGAGCTCCTGATTGAATTGGCTTTCCAGCACAGGGTTAATGTATAACTCTATCACTGACACAGGAGACTCTGACAAAGCACCAGTTCTTAGCCCTTGGTTAAATCCAGAAGTCCACATTGGAATCCCTTCCCCAGTTGCAATCCACAGTCTGTATTTACTGCTCTTTGCTGGCTTAGTCTGTTCCCTGTTTCCTGTCTGCAGTCTTCATTAATGGAACCTGCTAAATATATATAATGGAATATTATTCAGCCATAAAAAGAATGAAATCTTGCCATTTGCAAAGAAGTGGATGGAGCTAGACAGTATTATGCTATGTGAAATAAGTCAGTCAAACAAAGAAAAATACTGTATTATTTCAAATAACTGTGGAATTTAGGAAACAAAACAAATCATCATAGGAGGAAAAAATAGAGAGAAAAACCAAGAAAAGACTTAACTATAGAGAAAAAAACTGATAGTTACCAGAGAGGAAGCGAGGAGGGGGATGGAATAAATAAGCAGTGGGGTTTAAGGAATATACTTGTGATGAGCATGGTTATTTAATGTAAGTGTTGGACTACTAAATTGTACACCTGAAACTAATATTATACTGTATGTTAACTAACTGGAATTTAAGCACTGGGTGTTATACACAACTAATGAATCATTGAACACTATATCAAAAACTAATGATGTACTATATGTTGGCTAATTGAACTTAATGAAAAAAAAGACTCATAACAA
This sequence comes from Callorhinus ursinus, assembly GCF_003265705.2. Lineage (NCBI taxonomy): Eukaryota > Metazoa > Chordata > Mammalia > Carnivora > Otariidae > Callorhinus > Callorhinus ursinus. The sequence goes on along the minus strand of NW_027397143.1, from coordinate 3,568,549 downwards.
AAGTAAAATAAATAAATAAATACTTAAAAAAAAGAACTATGGTTCTGGAAGCTATAAGAATCTACAAGCTTTTTTTGTGTGTGTCCTGAATAAGTTGGCTTGGTAAGTATGAGGTTGGGAGTCACAAAATAAGGCCACACAAAAATGAGAGTTGCCCTCTAATTTCAACTAGATTTGGTTAGAGAGAAATGTGTGTTAAACTCCATTTGTAGTCAGGGTCCTACTAAACCAGCCCTTGGGGGAATTTACAACTTAGAATTATATTTACCATTATGGTCTTTCTTGTCACAGAGAAAGGCAACAAAGAGAGAAGCGCATAGGGGGATGCACAAGGACAACACTGCCCCAAAGCCATTAGCTGATTTTTGTAAGTTTTTTAACCAGTGGGGTTCAAAGACTGGAGCTTAAGGTTGGTGGGTTTGTCTGGAATAGAGCTTGGAGGAAACTTCATTGCTCCTGGAGAGAGGGCAGGCAAACAACCCAGAGATAGAGTGAAAACAGCAATCTGAAAAATGCCTGGGACACACAAATGGGAGATTCTTCACTTTACTGAGAGTACTTCTTTGAGAACAGCAAGCATGGAGAACCCTCTTTGGGGACAAAGGAGCTGGCTGGAGCCATTTCCCTACCCCTGCCCCTCAGTATAAAAACAGAACCACTTGCAGTAAACACCTGAGCACCAACACTGGCTGCCTAACCTGCTTACATCAAATCCCACAAACCCATGTTCTACCAGAACTACCCATTTGGTTAAATTTGCCTTGGTCCCAATGCAGCACACTACTTCCCCAGAAGACAAGAAGAAACCACCACACACACTGCATCTCCAGACCAGAGAGGTTTACAAATTCTAGTTGAAGTAACATCGGGTCTCATTTAACAAACAGACCAGAACACACCTACTTAAAACTCAGCACACTCTGAAAAAGGTCCAAACACTTTCCTTGTAGGAAAGGACAGCTTCTGCGGATGATGGGCCTGAAGGATAAAGTAGCAAAAACATAGTAGCTGGGTGTACACAGCACACACCAGAGAACATCAAGAAGCACCAGGCCACAGACACTTCAAAAAGCCATTATCTCAGGAACAGGAACATAATGGGCTTTTCTAACACAGAAAAGAACAGAGACTTAGACAAAATACCAAGACAGAAGAATTCATCCCAGTTGAAATAACAAGAGGAGGTCACACCCAGAGATCTAATCAAAACAGATATAAGTAATATGCCTGATGGATAATTTAAAGCAATAATCACAAATACACTGGGTTTGAGAAAAGAATGGAAGAATGCAAGGAGGCCCTTACCAAAGAGTTAAAAAACAGAAATGAGAAATGCAGTAATTGACATTCAAAACAGATTGGATGCAATGAACACAAAGTTAGAAAAAAAGGAATGAATAAGTGATAAAGAGAATGAAACAATGGAAAATAATGAAGTTGAACAAAAATGAGAAAAATAAATATGCAACACAAGAATAGACTTAGGGAACTCAGTAACTCCATCAAACGTAATAACATTTGTATTATAGGAGTCCCAGAAGAAGAAGAGAGAGAAAAGGGGACATAAAATTTATTTGGGGAAATCATAGCTTAAAATTTCCCAAATCTGGGGAAGGTAACAGACATCCAAAACCGGGAGGCGCAGAGAATTCCCACCAAATTCAACAAAAACAAGTCAACACCAAGACATATTGTAATTAAATTTGCAAAATATAGCAATAAGGAAAAAATCTTAAAAGAAGCAAGACAAATATTGTTAAAATGTCTGTGCTATCCAATCGATCTACACATTTAATGTAATCCCTATCTAAATACCATCAACATTTTCCACAAAGCTGAAACAAACAATACAAAATTTGTATGGAAACAGAAGACCCAAGTAGCCAAAGGAATGTTGAAAAAGAAAACCAAGGCTGGAGGCATCAAAATCCCAGACTTAAAGCTGTATTACAAAGCTATAATTGGCAAGATAATATGGGACTGACACAAAAACAGACACATATATCAATGGAACAGAATAGAGAACCCAGAAATGGACCCTCAACCCGCAATGGTCAACTAATCTTCAACAAAACAGGAAAGAATATCCAATCTCTTCAACAAATGGTGTTGGGAAAAATGTACAACCACATGAGGAAGAATGAAACTGGACCATGCTCTCACACTATACACAAAAATAAATTCAAAATGAGTGAAAGACCGAAATGTGAGATAGGAATCCATCAAAATCCTAGAGAACACAGGCAAAAATCTCTTTGACCTAGGCCACAGCAATTTCTTGCTAGATACATCTCCAAAGGCAAGGGAAACAAAAGTAAAAATGAACTTTTGGGACTTCATTAAGATAAAAAGCTATTGCACAACAACGGTAACAATCGATAAAACTAAAGGCAACCCACGGAATGGGAGAAGATATTTGCAAATCTCTTATCAGATAAAGGGCTAGTATCCAAGATCTATAAAGAACTTCTCAAACTCAACACCCAAACAAAAATCCAGTCAAGAAATGGGCAGAAGACATGAACAGACACTTCTCCAAAGAAGACATACACATGACCAACAGACACATGAAGGTGCTCAACATTACTCATTATCAGGGAAATACAAATCGAAACCACAATGAGATACCACCTCACACTGGTCAGAATGGCTAACATGAACAACTCAGGAAGCAACAGATGTTGGCAAGAATGCAAAGAAAGCAGAACCCTCTTACACTGTTGGTGGGAATGCAAACTGGTACAGCCACTCTGGAGAACAGTATGGATTTTCTTCAAAAAGTTAAAAATAGAGGTACGCTATGACCAAGCAATTGCACTACTAAGTATTTATCTGAAAGATACAAACATAGTGATTTGAAAGGACACATGCACCCCAATGTTTATAGCAGCAATGTCCACAATAGTCAAAATATGGAAAGAGCCCAGGTGTCCATCAACAGATGAATAGATAAAGAAGAGGTGGTATGTATATAATATGGAATGTTACTCAGTCATCAAAAAGAATGAAATCTTGCCATTTCCAATAATGTGGTTGGAACTAGAGGGTATTATGCTAAGCAAAATAAGTCAGTCAGAGAAAGAAAATACCACATGATTTCACTGGTATGTGGAATTTAAGAAATAAAAGAGATGAACATAGGGGAAGGGAAGGAAAAATAAAATAAGATGAAAACAGAGAGGGGAAACAAACCATAAGAGACTCTTAACTCCAGGAAACAAACTGAGGGTTGCTGGAAGGGAGGTGGGTGGTGGGATGGAGTAATTGAGTGATGGACATTACGGAGGGCACTTGAAGTAATGAACACGGGGTGTTGTATGCTAAATTCTAATTATGAAACTAATAATACAGTATATGTTAAATTGAATTTAAATAAAAATTTTAAAAAATAAAAATAAAAGCCACGTATACTTTTAAACAAAGAAGCAGACAAAAGAAGTTCCTAAATTACAAGGAAAGACTGACAAGGCTAGTTGCCAATCATTCAAGAGAAACTTGACAGGCCCTAAAGAAGTGGCGCGATATCAACATGCTGAATGGGAAAAAATCTACAGTCAAGAATACTTTAACCAGGAAGGCTATCATTCAGAATAGAAGGAGAGATAACAGAGTTTCCCAGACAAACAAAGCTAAAGGATTTCGTGACCAGTAAACCAGCCCTGCAAGAACTATGAAAAGGACTCCTTGAGTGGGAAGGAAACACCAAAAGTGACAAAAGCAAGAAAGGAACAGAGAAAATCTCCAGAAACAATGACAAAACAAGTAATAAAATGGCACTAAATACATATCTATCAGTTATTACTCTGAATGTAAATGGACTAAATGCTCCAAACAAAAGACATAGGGTGTCAGAATGGATTTAAAAAAAAAATACCCATCTACATGCTGCCTAAAAGAGATTCATTTCAGACCTAGAGACACCTGTACATTGCAGGTGAAGGGATGGAGAAATAATCATACAAACGGACATCAAAAGAAAGCCAGAGTAATGACACTTATATCAGACAAACCAGATTTTAAACCAAAGAAGGTGACAAGTGATGAAGAAGGGCACTATATCATAATCAAGGGGAGTATTCAACAAGGAAATCTAACAATTGTGAATATTTATGCACCAAACATGGGAGCACCCAAATATATAAAACAATAACAAACAAAAAGGAACTCATTGATAATAATACAATAATAGCTGGGTCTTTAACAACATCCACTTACATCAGTGGACAGATCATCTAAGCAGAAAACCAACAAGGAAATAATGGCTTTGAATGACACACTGGACCAGATGATCTTAACAGATATATTCATAACATTCTCCCCTATGTCACCAAAATACACACTGGACATTCTTTTGAAGTGCACGTTGGATATTCCCCAGAAGAGGTCACAGACTGGGTCACAAATCAGCCCTCATCAAGTACAAAAAGAAAGAGATCATAGATGCATATTTTCTGGCAATAACATTATGAAATTAGAAGTCAATCACAAGAAAAAATTTGGAAAAACCAAAAATAAATGGATGTTAAACAACATCTACTACAGAGTGAATGGTTCAACTTAGAAGTCAAAGAGGAAATAAAAATTACATGGAAACAAATGAGAATGAAAACACAACACTCTAAAAATTTGGGATGTAACAAAAGTGGTCATAAGAGGGAAGTGTATAGCAATACAGGCCTACCTAAAGAAGAAAGAAAAAAAATCTCAAAAAACAACCAAACTTACATCTTAAAAAGTCAGAAAAAGAACAAATGAAGCCTAAATCCTGCAGTAGAAGGGAAATAAAAGATTAGAGCAGACATAAATGATACAGAAACTAAAAAAAAAAAAGAAGAGATTAATGAAACCAGAAGCTGGTTCTTTGAAAACATTAAGAAAATTGATAATCCACTAGCCAGTCTTAACAGTAAGAAAAAAGAAAAGACCCAAATAAATAAATCACAAATGAGAGAGGAGAAATAGCAACCAATACCACAGAAATACAAACAATAAGAGATTATGAAAAACTATATGCCAACAAATTGGACAACCTGCAAGAAAAGGATAAGTTCCTAGAAACATAAGCTACCAAAACTGAAACAGGAAGAAATAGAAAACCTTAACAGACCTATAACCAGCAAAGAAATTGAATCAGTAATCAAAAATCTCCCAAGAAACAAAAGTCAAGGATGAGCTGGCCCCACAGTTGAATTCTACAAGTATTTGAAGAAGAATTAATACCTATTCTTCTAATATTACTCCAAAAAATAGAAATAGAGGAAAAATTCCAAATTCATTCTATGAGACCAGCATTATCCTAATTCCGAAACCACACGAAGACTTCACTAAAAAGGAGAACTACAGACCAATATCCCTGATGATCATGGATGCAAAAACTATCAGTAAAATGTTAGCAAAATGATTCCAACAACACAGTAAAAGAATCATTCACCATGATCAAGTGGGATTTATCCCTGGACGTCAATAGTGGTTCAAATTTTGCAAATCAGTCGATGTGATACACCACATTAATAAAAGAAAGAATAAGAAAACTATGATCCTTTCAATAGATGTAGAAAAAAACATTTCACAAAGTACAACATCCATTTATGACTAAAAAAAACTCTCAACAAAGTGGGTTAGAAGGAACATATCTCAAAATAAGAAAGGCCAAATACAAAATACCCACAGCTAATATCATCCTCAAAGGAGAAAAACAGAGAGCTTTTCCTCTATGGTCAGGAACAGGACAGGGATTTGCACATTCACCATGGTTATCTAACATTATACTGGAAGTCCTAGCTTTGGCAATCAAAAAAAAAAAAAGAAAGAAAGAAAAAAGAAATGAAGAAAGAAAAGGCATCCAAATTGGCAAGAAAGAAGTCAAACTTTTACTATTTGCAGATGACATGATACAGTGTGTACAAAACCTGAAAGACTCAACCAAAAAATTTTCTAGAACTTATACAGTAATTCAATAAAATCATAAGATACAAAATCAATCTATAGAAATCTGTTGCATTTCTATACACTAATAATGAAGCAGAAGAAAGAGAAATTAAGAAATCAATACCATTTATGATTATGCCAAAAACCATAAGATACCCAGCTGAAGACTTAAAAGACCTGTACTCAGAAAACTATAAAACACTGATGAAAGAAACTGAAGATGACACAAAGAAACGGAAAAGCACTCCATGCTCATGGGTAGGAAAGACAAATATTGTTAAAATGTTTATATTATCCAAAGAAATCTACACATTTAATGAAATCCCTATCAAATACCATGAGCATTTTTCACAGAGCTAGAAAAAACAATCATAAATTCATATGGAACCACAAAAGACCTCAAATAGCCAAAACAATCTTGAAAAAGCAAAGCAAATCGAGAGGTGTCACGATTCTGGACTTCAAGTTATATCAAAACTGTAGTGACCAAAACAGTACAGTCCTGGCACACAAACAGACAAATAGACCAATGGAACAGAATATAAAGCCCAGAAGTGGACCCACAACTATTTGGCCAACTAATCTCTGGCAAAGAAAGAATATCCAATGGAAAAAAGACAGTCTCTTCAACAAATGGTGTTGGGAAAACTGGACAGCAACATGCAGAAGAATGAAACTGGACCACTTTCTTACACCATACACAAAAGTAAATACAAAATGGATTAAAGACCTAAATGTGAGACAGAAAATCATTAAAGTCCTAGAGGGGAACACAGACAGTAACTTCTTTACATTAGCTGAGGCAACTCCTAACTAGACATGTCTCTTGAGGCAACATAGGGGGAAAGGCAAAAATAAACTACTGGGAGTTCATCAAAATTAAAAGCTTTTGCACAGCAAAAGAAACAGTCAATAAAACTAAAAGGCAACCTATGAAATGGGAGAAGATATTTGCAAATGACATATCTGATAACAAGATTAGTGTCCAAATATGAAAAGAACATATGCTCAACACCAAAACCAACTAATCCAGTTAAAAAATAGAAGACATGAATAGACATGTTCCCAAGGAAGACATACAGATGGCTAACAGAACATGAAAAGATGTTCAACATCACTCATCATCAGGGAAATACAAATCAGAACTACAATGTGCTATCACCTCACACCTGTCAAATGGCTAAAATTAACAACACAAGAAACAACAGGTGTTGGTGAGGATGCAGAGAAATGGAAACGCTCTTATACTGTTGGTGGATGCAAACTGTTGCAGCCACTCTGGAACAGTATGGAGATTCCTCAAAAAGTTAAAATAGAACTACTTAAGGATCCAGCCATAGTACTACTAAGTATTTACCCCAAAGATACAAAAATACTAATTCAAAGGGATTCATGCATCCTGATGTTCATAGCAGCATTACCAACAATAGCCAAATTATGGAAAGAGCCCAAATATCCACTGACTGGTGAATGGATAAAGATGTGAGGTATCTATCTATAGAAAATGTGAGATATATACATATATAGATACAGATATATACATTTCTTGTGTGCACACACACACACACACAATAGAATATTACTCAGCCATAAGAAAGAATAAAATCTTGCCATTTGAAATGTGGATGGAGCTACAGAATATTATTCTAAGAAAATAATTCAATGAGAGAAAGATAAATACCGTATTATTTCATTCTTATGTGGAATTTAAGAAACAACAAAAAAAATGAACATGGGATGGCAGGTAAACCAAAGTAAACCAAGAAACAGGCTCTTAGGTTAGAGAACAAACCAATGACTACTGGAGGGGAGGTGGGCAGGAGGATGGCTTAAACAGGTGACGGGTATTATAGAGGGCAGTTGTGATGAGCACTGGTGCTGTATGTAAGTGTTGAATCACTGAAGTCTACACTTGAAAAATATTACATTATATATTAGCTAACTGGAATTTAAATAAAAACTTGGGGGGGATGTATTTTAAGAATAGCTTGGGAGAAAAATCAAGTGGGATTTATTCTCAGGATGCAAATGTGGTTCAATATTTGCAAAACAATCAATGTGACACATAAATAAGGAAAAGAATGAAAACCATGTGATCATTTAAATAGATGCAGAAAAAGCATTTGACAAAGTATAACATCCATTTATGATAAAAACTCTACACAAAGCAGGTCTAGAGGGAACTTACTTCTACATAATAAAGGCCATATATGAAAAACCCTCAGTGAACATCATACTCCATTGAGAAAAACTGGGAGCATTGCACCTAAGGTCAGGAACAAAACAAGGATGTCCACTCTCACCACTTGTATTCAACATAGTGCTAGAAGTCCTAGCCATAGTAATTACACTACATAAAGACATAAAAGCATTCGAATTGGCAAGCAAGAAGGAAAAGTTACTATTTGCAGATGACATGATATGATATACAGAAAACACTATAGACTCCACCAAAAAACTCCTAGAACTAATAAATGAATTCAGTAAAGTCACAAGATATGAAATCAATGTATAGAAATCTGTTGCATTACTATGCACTAAAGGTAAAGCAGCAGAAAAAGAAACTAGAAAAACAATCCCATTTATAATTCCACTAAAAAAAAACTACAATATCTTGGAATAAACTTAACCAAAGAGGTGAAAGATCTATACTCTGAAAACTATAAAACATTGATCAAAGAAAATCAGGGCAATGCAAAGAAATTGAAAGACATTCCATGTTTTGGTAGGAAGAACAAATATTGTTAAAACGTCTCTATTACCTACAGATCCAATGCCATCTCTACAGACATACCAACAGCACTTTTCACAGGAATGGAATGAACAATCCTAAAGTTTGTATGGAAACAAAAAAGACCTTGAATAACCAAAGGAACCTTGAGAGAGAAAAACAAAACTGGAGGTATCACAATTCCAGGTTTCAAGTTATATTACAAAACTGTAATAATAAAAACAGTATGGTACTGACACATACATCAATGCAAAAGAATAGAAAACCCCCAAATAAACCCACAATTATATGGTCAATTAATCTTTGACAAAGTAGGAAAGAATATGCAATGGTCAAGAGAGAGTCTTCAACAAGTGGTGTTGGGAAAACTGGAGAGCTACATGCCAAAGAATGAAACTGGATCACTGTCTTACACCATAAAAAATTAATTCAAAAATCAATCCAAAATGGATTAAAGACCTAAATATGAGACCTGAAATCATAAAAATCCTAGAAGAGAACACAGGAATTAAAGTCTCTGACATAGGCCAAAGCAACACTTTTCTAGACCACTCTCCTGAGGCAGGGAAATAAAAGCAAAAATAAACTATTAGGACTTCATTAAAATAAAAATCTTGTGCATATCAAAGAAAACTATCAACAAAACTAAAAGACAACCTACTGAACTGGATCAGATATTTGCAAATGATATAGGTGATAAAGAGTTAGTATCCAAAATATATAAGGAATTGATACAAGTCAAAACACAAAAACAAATAATCCAATTTAAAAATGGGCATTAAAAAGGGCACATGATATGATGAGCACTGAGTGTTATACTGAACTAATGAATCAATGAACACTATATCAAAAACTAATGAGGTACTATACCTTGGCTAATTGAATTTAAATTTAAAAAAAAGGAAAAAAATGGGTAGAAGATATGAACAGACATTTCACCAAAGAAGACATCTACATGGCCAACAGACACACGAAAAGATGCTCAATATCACTTATCAATAGGGAAATGCAGACCAAAACCACAATGAGATATCACATCACATATCCAAAAGGGTAAAATTAAAAACACAAGGAACAAAAGTGTTAGGGCGGATGTGTAAAAAACCTGGGCACTGTTGGTGGGAATGCAAACTGGTGCAGGCACAGTGGAAAACAGTATGGAAGTTTCTCAAAAAATTAAAACTAGAACTACCCTATGATCCAGTAATCACACTACTGGATAATTACCCAAGAAATAAAAAACACTAACTCAAAGAGATACATGCACCCCGATGATTATTGCAGAGTTATCTATGAAAGCCAAATTATGGAAGCTGCCCAAGTGTCCATCTATAGATATATGGATATACAATGGAATATTATTCAAGCATAAAAAAAATGAAATCTTGCCTTTCACAAAGACATGAATAGGACTAGAGAATATAACGCTAAGCCAAATGAGCCAGTCAGAGAAAAACAAATACCATATGATTTCACTCATATGTGGAATTTAAAAAAACAAAACAAATGCTCAAAGGAGGAAAAAAGAGGAGAGAGGCAGAAACTTAAAAAACAGACTCTTAACTATAGAGAACAAACTAATGGTTAGTTACCAGAGGGGAGGAGGGTGAGGGATGGATGAAATAGGTGATGGGAATTAAAGAGTATACTTATCATGATTAGCACTGAATAATATATAGAATTGTTGAATCATTATATTGTACACCTGAAACTAATACAACACTGTATGTTAAGTATACTGTAACTAAACTAAAAATATATACAAAAAATAAAATAAAAATAGCCCAGCAAAATAATTGACTTTGATGTCTCATGGTGTATGATTACTAATTTTATGGGTAATCAAAAGTTAATTGTTAAGAACAAATATATTGAATTTTTTTAAACAAAATTTTTAAAAATTTTAGGTAAACTTTTGAATACAAGCTGGTACATCCACTCTGGAAAACAATATGGAAGTTCCTCAAGAAGTTAAAAATAGAGCTTATGATCCAGCAATTGCACCCACATTTCATAGTAGCAATGTCCATAATAGCTAAACTGTGGAAGGAGCCAAGATGTCCTTCAACAGATGAATGGATAAAGAAGATGTGGTTCATATATATAATGGAATATTATTCAGCCAACAGAAAAGATGAATACCTACCATTTGCATCGACACGGATGGAACTGGAGGATATTATGCTAAGTTAAATAAGTCAAGCAGAGAAAGATAATAATCATATGGTTTCACTCATATGTGGAACATAAGGAATAGTGAAGAGGACCACAGGGAAAGGGAGGGAAAACTGAATGGGAAGAAATCAGAGGGTGAGATAAACTGTGAGAGATTCTTGACTATGGGAAACAAACTGAGGGTTGTGGAAAGGGAGGTGGGTAGGGGGATGGGGTAACTGGGTAATGGGTATTAAGGAGGGCATGTGATGTGATGAGCACTGGGTGTTATATGCAACTAATGAATCATTGAACATTATTCCAAAAACTAATGATGTACTATATATTAGCTAACTGAATTTAAATTAAAAAAATTTTTAGGTAAACTTTTAAATAGTTTTCAAAATCTTTTTGATAAACTAAAACTTTTAAGCTTCACTGAGTTATATTAAATAACGATTTAACTTAAATCCATTAAATATCTAGATCATTTCCAAGTAAAATAAAATAATGAAATATTAAGTACTAAACATTGGTTTCTCTAATTTTGGATTCTATATTACAGGGAAAATAAAGATAAATGCAGATCTACTGGTAAACTATTTTGGCATGATTTATTGAAAGATTGTACTATAAAAAAGCATGTTTCCAGAAATTATGACATGTATTTATAAATTTACAATCTAAAGAATACTGGTATAACATACAGTTAACAAGAGCTTACCCTTTACTTTTCTTAGAAATTAAAGTTTCTAAGGATTAAGGACTCTAATTAATGTGTGTGGCTACAGCTACTAAAAATTTAAAAAAAGGAAACTTCTCAAAATGAAAGAAAAGTAGGACATGTGCTTTTGGTTACAAAGAAGTATGTGGACTAGAGATGAATTTTTTGATGCAGAAGAAAGTTGTAGAAAGACTGTGAAAAAGGAATCTTTGGAAAGGAATTTATTCATGGTCAGAACTGACTAATATTGCAATGAATATGTTCTCATACAAAAGTAAGCTGGTATAAAATTAGAAATTGGTTTCTTATCTGTTAAAAGGACAAAGAGTTGGGGACGGAGCAAGATGGCGGAGGAGTAGGAGACCTGGATTTCATCTGGTCTCAGGAATTCAGCTGGATAGGGGTCAAACCATTCTGAACTCAACAGGAGATCGAAGAAAAGAGTAGCAACAACTCTCTGAACAGAAAAGCGACCACTTACTGGAAGGTAGGATGTGCAGAGAAGTGAATCCGAGGCGATACTCGGTAGGATAGACAGCGGGGGAGGGGGCCTCCGTTGGCTGTTTCTGGCAAGTGATAGAGCCGTGGAACACAAAATCAGAACTTTTAGAAGTTGGCTCCACTGAGGGATGTCGCTCCAGTGGCTAAGTGGGGGGTGGAACCCTCACGGGACAGTGTGGTCTCAGGACCCTCGGGGTCACAGAAAGACTGGGGGTGCCTGAGTGCTACAGAGCTCCCAGGTGTGGGAGTCGGGAAGCCAGATGCAGAGACGGAGCCAAGGTGCGGGCTCTCAGCTCGGGATTGCCATAAACTGTGATCGGTGACACAGTCAGGCCACTGCTCCTCCAGCAGGGACCCAACAAGGGGCATATCCGGGGAGACTCCCCTTCCTCCCCTGGGAGGAGCGGTGCAGGAGTGCACTGCAGGGATCTGCTGGGTTGGGAGACTCCACACTGAGTTGGGTGCCAGAGATAGAAATGCTTGGTCACAAGCCGGGTGAGCACAGAGTGTGGCCGGAGACTGGGGAGACAGGAGTGATTGACTGCTTTTCTCTGGGGGTGCACTGAGGAGTGGGGCCCCAAAGTCTCGGCTCCTCTGGAGCACAGATTGGGAGGCTGCCATTTTCACTCTCATCCTCCAAAGCTGCACGGAAAGCTTGCAGGGAACAAAAGGTCCCGAGAGCAAATCTGAGCAGATTACTTAGCCCGGACCCAGCAAGGGCAGGGCAATTCCACCTCCAGCAAAGACACTTGAGAACCACAGCAACAGACCCCTCCCCCAGAAGATCAGCAAGAACAGCCAGCCAAGACCAAGTTTATCGATCAATGAGAAAGGCAGGACTCCAGTGCTAGGGGAATACTGCACATAGAATTCATGGCTTTTTTACCATGATTCTTTAGTCTTTCGAAGTTAATTTTTTTAACTGTCTTTTTTATTTGAAATTTTTTCCCTTTTTCAACCAAAATCTTATCAATTCCTTTTCTTAAAAAAATTTTTTATTTTTCATTTTTAGAGTCATATTCTATCGCTTCATAGCAGTTACCCTTATTTTTGGCATAAATATAAAGTTGTTCTCTCATTAAAATTTTGAGATACAGTTTCTTCTAACAGATCAAAATATACCCTAAATTTCTAGTGTATGGCTTTCTTCTAGTCTCCTCCTGCCTGATCATATACTCTCCCCCCTTTTTTTTCTTTTCCTCTTCTTTCTTTTTTCAAACAACTTCTTATCTTATAAATTCCTTTTATAAAACTTTTTATAATTTTCATCTTTACAAACATATTCCATCCCTCCATCGTATCAGCCCTTATTTTGTATACATATAAGTCTTTCTTTCTTTAAAATTTTGGGAGGTGCTTTCTTCAGACCGAAATAAACCCAAAATCTAGTGTATGGCACTGATCTATGCACCAGCCTGATCATATTTGACCATATTCTGTTTTTTTTGTTTTGTTCTCTTTTTGTTGTTTTTACCTTTTTCTTTTTTTTCCCTTCTTTTTTTTCTTTCCCTTTCTTTTCCCCTGGTTTCAGGTCTTTTCTGATTTGTTTAGAGTTTATTTTCTGGGGACGTTGTTACTCTGTTAGCATTTTGTTCTTTAATTCATCTATTCTCCTCTGGACAAAATGACAAGAAGGAAAAAATCACCTCAACAAAAAGAACAAGAGGTAGTACCGTCTGCTAGGGACCAACTCACTAAGGACATGAGTACAATGTCAGACCTAGAGTTCAGAATCATGATTTTAAATACTAGCTGGGCTTGAAAAAAGCATGGAAGTTATTAGGGAAACCCTTTCTGGAGAAATAAAAGAACTAAAATCTAACCAAGTCAAAATCAAAAAGGCTATTAATGAGGTGCAATCAAAAATGGGGGCACTAACTGCTAGGATAAATGAGGCAGAAGAGAGAATCAGAGATATAGAAGACCAAATGATGAAAAAAAAGAAGCTGAGAAAAAGAGAGATAAACAACTGCAGGATCACGAGGGCAGAATTTGAGAGATAAGCAATACCATAAGACAAAACAATATTAGAATAATTGGAATCCCAGAAGAAGAAGAAAGAGAGGGGCAGAAGGTATATTGGAGCAAATTATAACAGAGAACATCCTTAATTTGGGGAAGGAAGCAGGCATCAAAAATCCAGGAGGCAGGGGCGGAGCAAGATGGCGGAGGAGTAGGAGACCCAGATTTCGTCTGGTCTCAGGAATTCAGCTGAATAGGGATCAAACCATTCTGAACACCTACGAACTCAACAGGAGATCAAAGAGGAGAGTACCAACAACTCTCTGAACAGAGAAGCGACCACTTACTGGAAGGTAGGACGTGCGGAGAAGTGAATCCGAGGCGATATTCGGGAGGATAGACGGCGGGGGGGGGGGGCCTCCGCCGGCCGCTTCTGGCAAGTGCTAGAGCCGCGGAGCACAAAGTCAGACCTTTTAGAAGTCAGCTCAGCTGAGGGACGTCGCTCCAGTGGCTAAGCGGGGCTGGAACCCTCGCGGGACAGGGGGTCTCAGGACCCTTGGGGTCACAGAAAGACCGGGGGAGCCTGAGTGCGCCAGAGCTCCCAGGTATCGGAGCGGGGAAGCCACCTGCAGAGACGGAGCTGAGGCGCGGGCTCTCAGCTCGGGGTTGCCATAAACTGTGATCCGCAGCCCAGTCGGGCCACTGCTCCTGCAGCAGGGACCCAACAGGCGGCAGATCCGAGGAGACGCCCCTTCCTTCCCGGGGAGGAGTGGCGCGGGAACGCACCGCAGGGATCTGCTGGGTTTGGAGACTCCACACGGGGTCGGGTGCCAGAGATACATGCGGCCGGAGACTGGGGACAAGGGAGTGACTGCTTTTCTCTGGGGGCACACTGAGGAGCGGGGCCCCGAGTTCTCAGCTCCTCCGGGTGGAGATTGGGAGGCCACCATTTTTGCCCTGGTCCTCCAAGGCTGTATGGAGAGCTTGCAGGGAACAAAAGCTCCTGAGATCAAACCCAAGCAGCTTGCTTAACCCGGACCGACAAGGGCGGGGCAATTCAGCCTCCGGCAAAGACATTTGGAAACCACAGCAACAGGCCCCTCCCCCAGAAGATCAGCACGAACAGCCAGCAAGCCAAGACCAACTTTACGGATCAAGGAGAACGGGAGAACTCCAGCGCTAGGGGAATACTGCACATAGAATTCATGGCTGTTTTTTACCATGATTCATTAGTTCATCAAAGTTAATTTTTGTTAACTGTTTTTTTTTCTTTTTCTTTTTCCCTTTTTCAACCAATATCGTATCAATCTCTTTTTAAAAAAAAAAACATTTTTTATTTTTCATTCTTAGAGTCATATTTTATCCCTTCATAGTAGTTACCCTTATTTTTGGAATATATATATATATAAGTTGTTCTCTCTTTAAAATTTTGAGATACAGTTTCTTCTAACAGATAAAAATATACCCTAAATCACTAGTGTATGGTTCTGTTCTAGTCTCCTGCCTGATCACATTCTCTCCTTTTTTCTTTTCTTTATTTTATAAATCTTCTTTCTTTTTTCAAACAACTTCTTATCTTATCAAGTCCTTTTATAAAATCTTTTATAATTTTCATCTTTACAGTCATCTTCTATCCCTTCATTGTATCAACCCTTATTTTGTACATATATGTCTTTCTTCCTTTAAAATTTTAGGAGGCACTTTTTCCTAACAGACCAAAATACGCCCAAAATCTAGTGTGTGGCACTGATCTATGCAATAGCCTGATCATATTTGATCACATTCTGCTTTTTTTGTATTGTTCTGTTTCTGTTTTTATTTTTATCTTTTTTCTTTTCTCTTTCTTTTTCTTTCTTTCCCTTTCTTTTCCCCTGGTTTCAGGTCTTTTCTGATTTGTATACAGTATATTTGCTGGGGACGTTGTAAACCTGTCAGCATTTTGTTCTCTCATTCATCTATTCTCCTCTGGAGAAAATGACAAGATGAAAAAAATCACCTCAGCAAAAAGAACAAGAGGTAGTACCGTCAGCCAGGGACCGACTTAATACGGACACTAGTACAATGTCGGACCTAGAGTTCAGAATCATAACTTTAAAGATACTAGCTGGGCTTGAAAAAAGCGTGGAAGTTATTAGAGAAACCCTTTCTGGAGAAATAAAAGAACTAAAATCTAACCAAGTCGAAATCAAAAAGGCTATTGATGAGGTGCAATCAAAAATGGTGGCACTAACTGCTACGATAAATGAGGCAGAAGAGAGAACCAGTGATATAGAAGACCAAATGATGGAAAGTAAAGAGGCTGAGAAAAAGGGGGAGGAAAAACTACAGGATCACGAGGGCAGAATTCGAGAGATAAGTGATTCGATAAGACGAAACAACATTAGAATAATTGGGATCCCAGAAGAAGAAGAAAGAGAGAGGGGCAGAAGGTATATTGGAGCAAATAATAGCAGAGAACTTCCCTAATGTGAGGAAGGAAACAGAGATCAAAATCCAGGAGGCACAGAGAACCCCTCTCAAAATCAATAAAAATAGGTCACCACCCCGACATCTAATAGTAAAACTTACGAGTCTCAGAGACAAAGAGAAAATCCTGAAAGCAGCTCGGGAGAAGAGATATGTAACCTACAATGGTAAAAATATTAGATTGGCAACACACCTATCCACAGAGACCTGGCAGGCCAGAAAGGATTGGCAAGATATCTTCAGAGCACTAAACGAGAAAAATATGCAGCCAAGAATACTATATCCAGCCAGGCTGTCATTGAAAATAGAAGGAGAGATAAAAAGCTTCCAGAACAAACAAAAACTAAAGGCATTTGCAAACATGAAACCAGCCCTCCAAGAAATATTGAAAGGGATCCTCTAAGCAAAGAGATAGCCTAAAAGCAGCAAAGATCAGAAAGGAACACAGAGAACATACAGTAACAGTCACCTTCCAGGCAATACAATGGCACTAAATTCATAACTTTCAATAGTTACCCTGAATATAAATGGGCTCAATGCCCCAATCAAAAGACACAGGCTATCAGATTGGATTAAAAAACAAGACCCATCCATATGCTGTCTGCAAGAGACTCATTTGAGACCCAAAGACACCCCCAGATTGAAAGTGAGGGGGTGGAAAACAATTTACCATGCTAATGGACACCAAAAGAAAGCTGGGGTGGCAATCCTTATATCAGACAAACTAGATTTTAAAACAAAGACTGTAATAAGAGATGAGGAAGGACACTATATCCTACTTAAAGGGACTATCCAACAAGAAGATCTAACAATTGTAAATATCTATGCCCCGAACATGGGAGCAGCCAATTATATAAGGCAATTAATAACAAAAGCAAAGAAGAACATCGACAACAATACAATAATAGTGGGGGACTTTAACACCCCCCTGACTGAAATGGACAGATCATCTAAGCAAAAGATCAACAAGGAAATAAAGACTTTAAATGACACACTGGACCAAATGGACTTCACAGACATACTCAGAACATTCCATCCCAAAGCAACGGAATACACATTCTTCTCTAGTGCCCATGGAACATTCTCCAGAATTGATCACATCCTAGGTCACAAATGAGGTCTCAACCAGTACCAAAAGATTGGGATCATTCCCTGCATATTTTCAGACCACAATATGTTGAAACTAGAACTCAATCACAAGAGGAAAGTCAGAAAGAACTCAAATACATGGAGGCTAAAGAGCATCCTACTAAAGAATGAATGAGTCAACCAGGAAATTAAAGAAATATTTAAAAAATTTATGGAAACCAATGAAAATGAAAACAAAACTGTTCAAAATCTTTGGGATGCAGCAAAGGCAGTCCTAAGAGGAAAGTATATAGCAATACAAGCCTTTCTCAGGAAACAAGAAAGGTCTCAAATACACAACCTAACCCTACACCTAAAGGAGCTGGAGAAAGAACAGCAAATAAAGCCTAAACCCAGCAGGAGAAGAGAAATAATGAAGATCGGAGCAGAAATCAAAGAATTGGAAACCAAAAGAACAGTAGAACAGATAAACGAAACTAGGAACTGGTTCTTTGAAAGAATTAACAAGATTGATAAACCCCTGGCCAGACTTATCAAAAAGAAAAGAGAAGTGACCCAAATAAAATCATGAATGAAAGGGGAGAGATCACAACCAACACCAAAGTAATACAAACAATTATAAGAACATATTATGAGCGACTATATGCCAGCAAATTAGATAACCTGGAAGAAATGGACACATTCCTAGAGATGTACCAACTACCAAAACTGAACCAGGAAGAAATAGAATACCTGAACAGACCTATAGCCACTAAGGAAATTGAAGCAGTTATCAAAAAACTCCCAACAAACAAAAGCCCAGGGCCAGATGGCTTCCCAGGGACTTCTACCAAACATTTAAGAAGAATTAATACCTATACTTCTGAACTATTCCAAAAAGTAGAAATGGAAGGAAAACTTCCAAACTCGTTTTATGAGGCCACCATTACCTTGATCCCCAAACCAGACAAAGACCCCATCAAAAAGAATTACAGACCAATATCCTTAATGAACATGGATGCAAAAATTCTCACCAAAATACTAGCCAATAGGATCCAACAGTACATTAAAAGGATTATTCACCATGACCAAGTGGGATTTATCCCTGGGCTGCAAGGCTGGTTCAACATCATCAAATCAATCAACGTGATACAATACATTAACAAAAGAAAGAACAAGAATCATATGATCCTCTCCATAGATGCAGAAAAAGCATTTGGCAAAATATAGCATCCTTTCTTGATCAATACTCTTCAGCGTATAGGGATAGAGGGTACATACCTCAATATCATAAAAGCCATCATGAGAAACCGACAGTGAATATCATTCTCCTTGGGGAAAAACTGAGAGCTTTCCCCCTAAGGTCAAGAACACAGCAGGGATGTCCACTATCACCACTGCTATTCAGCATAGTATTAGAAGTCCTAGCCACAGCAATCAGACAACAAAAAGAAATCAAAGGCATCCAAATTGGCAAAGAAGTCAAACTCTCACTGTTTGTAGATGCATGATACTTTATGTGGAAAACCCAAAAGACTCCACCCCAAAACTGTTAGAACTCATACAGGAATTCAGTCAAGTGGCATGATATAAAATCAATGCACAGAAATCAGCGGCATTCCTATACACCAACAACAAGACAGAAGAAAGAGAAATTAAGGAGTCGATCCCATTTACAATTGCACCCAAAACCATAAGATACCTAAGAATCAATCTCACCAAAGAGGCAAAGGATCTGTACTCAGAAAAGTATAAAATACTCATGAAAGAAATTGAGGAAGACACAAAGAAATGGAAAAATATTCCATGCTCATGGATTGGAAGAACAAATATTGTGAAGATGTCAATCCTACCTAGAGCGATCTACACATTCAATGCAATCCCCATCAAAATATCAACCACTTTTTTCAAAGAAATGGAACAAATAATCCTAAAATTTGTATGAAACCAGAAAAGACCTCGAATAGCCAGAGGAATGTTGAAAAAGAAAAGCAAAGCTGGCGGCATCACAATTCCGGACTTCCAGCTCTATTACAAAGCTGTCATCATCAAGACAGTATGGTACTGGCACAAAAACAGACACATAGATCAATGGAACAGAATAGAGTCCAGAAATGGACCCTCAACTCTATGGTCAACTTATCTTCAACAAAGCAGGAAAGAATGTCCAATGGCAAAAAGACAGTCTCTTCAAGAAATGGTGTTGGCAAAATTGGACAGCCACATGCAGAAGAATGAAACTGAATCATTTCCTTAAACCACACACAAAAATAGACTCCAAATGGTTGAAAGACCTAAACGTGAGACAGGAGTCCATTAAAATCCTAAAGGAGAACACAAGCAGCAACCTCTTCGACCTCAGCCGCAGGAACTTCTTCCTAGAAACATCACCAAAGGCAAGGGAAGGAAAAGCAAAAATGGACTATTGGGATTTCATCAAGATAAGAAGCTTTTGCACAGCAAAAAAAAAAAAAAAAACAGTCCACAAAACCCAAAGACAACTGACAGAATGGGAGAAGATATTTGCAAATGACGTATCAGATAAAGGGCTAGTATCCAAAATCTATAAAGAACTTATCAAACTCAACACTCAATGAACAAATGATCCAATCAAGAAATGGGCAGAAGACATGAACAGACATTTTTCCAAAGAAGACATCCAAATGGCCAACAGGCACATGTAAAAGTGCTCAACATCACTCGGCATCAGGGAAATCCAAATCAAAACCTCAATGAGATACCACCTCACACCCGTCAGAATGGCTAAAATGAACAAGTCAGGAAACAACAGATGTTGGCGGGGATGCGGAAAAGGGGAACCCTCCTACACTGTTGGTGGGAATGCAAGCTGGTGCAACCCCTCTGGAAAACAGTATGGAGGTTCCTCAAAAGTTGAAAATAGAGCTACCATACGATCCAGCAATTGCACTACTGGGTATTTACCCCAAAGATACAAATGTAGGGATCCGAAGGGGTACGTGCATCCCGATGTTTATAGAATCAATGTCCACAATAGCCAAACTCTGGAAAGAGCCAAGATGTCCATCAACAGATGAATGGATAAAGAAGAAGTGGTATATATACACAATGGAATATTATGCAGCCATCAAAAGGAATGAGATCTTGCCATTTGCAACAACGTGGCTGGAACTGGAGGGTGTTATGCTGAGTGAAATAAGTCAATCAGAGAAAGACGTGTATCATATAACCTCACTGATATGAGGAATTCTTAATCTCAGGAAACAAACTGAGGGTTGCTGGAGTGGTGGGGGCAGGAGGGATGGGGTGCCTGGGTGATAGACATTGGGTAGGGCATGTGCTATGGTGGAGCGCTGTGAATTGTGCAAGACTGTTGAATCACAGATCTTTACCTCTGAAAGAAGTAATGCAATATATGTTAAGAAAAAATAAAGAAGATGATAGCAGGAGGGGAAGAATGAAGGGGGGAAATCGGAGGGGGAGATGAACCATGAGAGACGATAGACTCTGAGAAACAAACTGAGGGTTCTAGAGGGGAGGGGGTGTGGGGGGATGGGTTAGCCTGGTGATGGGTATTAAAGAGGGCACATTCTGCCTGGAGCACTGGGTGTTATGCACAAACAATGAATCATGGAACACTACATCAAGAACTAATAATGTAATGTATGGTGATTAACATAACAAAAAAAATTTAAGGAGAAAAAAAGGACAAGAGTTGTTTGTTTTAAACATTTGATCTACCTTTGGTAATACATTGTAAAAGTTCCCTTACCATTTAAGTGATCTTCCTAAAAAAACAAAGACCCTGTGTTTTATGTTTTATTTGTATTGGTATATAAGTGTTCTAGAAATTATGTTAAATCCCTGGAAATTTGAAATGTACTAGTATAATGTTATCTCTTGTAATTACTCTCTTACCTTCTGAAACTGCTGTCATCAAAATTGAAGCTCACACTAAAAGAACTAGAACAGAGAAATCAGGAAAATGCCCCAGCTGACTCTCATGCAAAGACAGCCAGCAAAAGAATCTATAAAGATTGTGGCACATGTGGATAACATCCATTCTGCTGCTACAAAAATATCCCCTCGTGAGATTTTTGCCATTCTGATGTCAGGGTAACATGACAACACTCTGCTTCTGAATCAGAGAAAACATTATGGGTAACCAGTGGCTGTAAGTTGAACAGACAGGGCTTGGGAAACCCAGGGCAGCTGCTTGATTCTTTCTCTGGTAAACTCCACCGGGTTTTTTGTTTGTTTGTTTGTTCTGTTTTGTTTTGTTTTTTTTTTTTCATTCCTTTACCCATCATGGTACATTTAAGATGACTCCAACAATGACTAGATATTAGTGGAGAAATTTCTATAAAATTGTGGAAACAGTCTATGAGCAATGTCTGACTTCTTAGTTCCTTGAGAAATTATTTCTGCCCCCAGAGGCCTTACACCTATTCCCTCTGGACTTGTGAACACATGCAGCTGGTCTTTATTCAAATGCCACTTAGTGTGGGTTATCAATATGTTCTTGTTATTGTACTTATATATTCCTGTAAGGTTGAAAATTTCCCACTGCTACAAAGCTAAAGCCTTCAAAGGAAACTGTATTTCCCACTTGCAATATAGCTTCCATATCTCCAGTGATCGAGACAGCCATTTCATTGGACAAATCATACCAGCCTTAACAAAAACCATTCAAACTTCTTGGAATTCTCACTAGTCCTATCACCCTCAATTATCAGGCAAGGTTGACAGATCAAACTTAAAATTTTTAAGCTAGCCAAAACTACTGGACTTCCCTGCACTAAGGTATTGACTTTGGACTTGCTGACTGTTTGCAGTACCTCCTTTGGGCATGTAAACACACCCCACACAATGTAGTCACCAGAACATCAATGTCTATTGGAATACAACTTTCTGCTGCTCCCTTGATGTTTCATGCCAGTATGACCAACCACAGCAAAATCTCTAATGTTTTACCATAAAGCTTATCATCAACAGGTTAGAGAAGTCTTCCCACATCTCAATTCAAAGAATCCTGTTGGACACAGTCTAGAACCTGGTGACTGAGTATTCTGGAAATGTCACTAGAGGAATACAGCTTTTGAAAGGGATCTTACCAAGTGCTCTCAACCACTGACAATGCTACAAAATTATAAGGTGTTGAATCTTGGGTACGTACACGTTTCATACCTAAAGAATGTTTTACCTGACATCTAGTCCTGCACAGATGCTAGAGACCTCTAAATCAAATTGATGTGGAAAATAAGTAGCTGATATTGAGGTAAACTGCTTTCAGCAGAGACAAGAGATCAAGTCTTCATACTTTAACTAAATGAGATTACCACAGAGATTAAAGAGTTGACTGTCAAACTATGTATGAAATGTCTACACTGTGTGTGAGGAGTGGGCAGGACTTAAATCATCTCTGACCTCGGCTCCACCCCCACAGGAATCTGGCCAAGAGTAAAAAAGTAGTCATCACATTGCAGAGCTCAGCATTTCCAAGAACAGAAAGTGAAATCAAAGTTCTGAGGGCTCCTTTTCTGAGAAACACACCCATTACCAGGAAGTGAAACTGAAAGGCACCATGGCCATTGATTTTTTGTGTTTTTGGCATCATGAATGAGAGCAGGGCATGGGATCCCAGGCAGCAGGCTTCTCAGTGACCCCCAAAGGACAACCTAATCAGGCCCCAGTCTCCAGGCCAAGCAAAATTTGAATCCAGATTCAGAGAACACAGACCTGAGTCCTGGGAAAATGACACTCATGCCTCACTGTTAACCATGGACAGCCCATACTGTCTGGGAAGTGAAGTCTAATAGAGTATCTAGTCCTTGTCCCTGGTTCCTGGCACAGAGCTTCAGAAACCCTGGGAATTTCCTGAGCGATGGGAGCTTACTTTGTTATGCTGATGAAGTGATTCCTGGCAGGATCCTAGATAGCTTTAGGTCAGTGGCTGGTCACCACGAAGACCAACCATGTGAATAGAGGGTGGGGACCTTGGATCAGCAGGATCTCTGGGGAAGAGAAGGGGGGTTGGAGACTGAGTACAATCAAGGGCCAATGATTTGATTAATCATGTCTACATAATTTAACCCCCATCAAAACTCTGGACTTTAAAGCTCAGTGGAGTGGGCTTCTTGGTTGATGTTTGCATTGATGTTCTGGGAAGGTGATACATCCTGATTTCACGTGGAGAGTCATGGAAGCTGTGTACTCCCTCCCAGATGTCACCCTATGTGTATCCTTTTAAATAAAGCTGTATTTGTAAGCATTAAACTTTGCTGACTTTTGTTAACCATTCAATTATCAAGGGAGGAGTTCTAGGAACCATCAAATTGGGAGACAGCTGGAGGTCCAGGTGACCTAGGGAATTCCCCCATGTGCAGCTAGTGTCTGAAGTGAGGGACTGTCAAGGACTGAGCCCTGAAACCTGGGAAGTCTTTGTTAACTCTGGTGGTTAGTGCAGGAATTAAAAGGCAGTATTCCCAATTGGTGTGCAATACTGAATAGGGAGTAAACCTGTGTCCTTGGCAACCCTGTTCTGGTTTTAACTTTTTTTTTTCATTTATTTGTTGAATGGAAATCCACTACATAGTTTATAATTCAAGAGGTGTAAGATGTATATAATAATATGTCCCTCCACATACAATAGCCATTCATGAAGTGTCTATACCAGAGGGACCATGTCATTCTTACAAGTCCGTTTAATGAACTTATGAACAATTATGCACATCTATTTTTTTTCTTTTTACAAAAATGGCAATGTGAACCTAGTGTTGTGAACCTAAAACTGATATAATGTCCTGCACCCTGGGTTCCTTATACAATGTCCTGCACCCTGGGTTCTTCATTTGTTATTTGGTTTATTGTTCTAGATGTGCACACTCAAAGCTCCTCCTGTTAAAAATATTTTTATTAATGTCTTTTCAAGCAAATATTTGTTTCAGAGACAAATAGGTCAAGAAATAATACCTTTGTGTGGGGCACCTGGGTGGTTGAGTTGGTTAAGCTTCTGACTCTTGATTTCTGCTCAGGTCATGATTTCAGGGTCATGATCTCAAACCTAGCATGGAGCCCTGTGTTCTTCTTTGAGTCTGCTTAAGATCCTCTCCCTCTCTCTTTTCCCCTCCTGCCCTCCCCTGTTTGCAGAAACATGTGCTCTCTCTCCCTCTAAAAAAAAAAAAAAAAGAAGAAGGAAAGAAAGACATAATACCTTTAGTATTAAAACTATAGCTGAGTGAAGCTGTCATTTAAAAAAGAAGAAAAAGAAGTGGGACCTGCCATCATCCTAGTAAACACTGGTGAGCATCTGCAAATAGCAACTCCTTCCTCTAATCTGGAGTTTATCCCCATACAATACATTTTTTGATTGAAGAATAATTAACATAAAATATTATATCAGTTTTAGGTTCACAACACTGATTCAACGACTCTATATATTACTCAAAACTCACCATAGTAAGTGCGGTCACCATCTGTCACAATACAAAATTTTTACAATAATACTGACTACATTCTCTATATTGTACTATTAATTTCTGTGACTTATTTACTTTATAACTGGAAGTTTGTAACTCTTAATTTCCTTTATTTATTTTATCTTTCCCCCCACCTACCTATC
This sequence comes from Callorhinus ursinus, assembly GCF_003265705.2. Taxonomy (NCBI): domain Eukaryota; kingdom Metazoa; phylum Chordata; class Mammalia; order Carnivora; family Otariidae; genus Callorhinus; species Callorhinus ursinus. Next base: position 3,543,415 of record NW_027397143.1, on the reverse strand, counting down.
CTCTGGCAACAACCAATTTGTTCTCTGTATTTAACAGTCTGTTTTGTTGTTGTTTGCTCCACGTATAAGTAAAATTATATGGTATTTCTTTCTCTTTCTGACTTATTTCACTTAATATAATGCCTTCTGAGCCACCCATGTTGTCACAAATGGCAAGCACTCATTTTCTTACAACTGAATAATATCCCTATATATGTTTATATACTACATTTTCTGTGTCTATTCATCTATCGATGCACACTTGGATTGCTTCCATTATCTCAACTATTGTAAATAATGCTGCAATAAACATAGAGGTGCCAACATCTTTTTGAATTAGTGTTCTTTTCTTTGGGTAAAGGCACAGTAGTGGAATGACTAGATTATATGGTATTTCTGTTTTTAATCTTTTAAAAGGAAACTCCATACAACTTTCCAAAGTGGTTGCACCAATTCATATTCCTGCAAGATTGCATGATTTTTCCTTTCATTCCACATCCTTATGAACACTTCTCATTTTTTATCTTTTTTTAATTTGTTTTTATTAGTTTCAGAGATAGAATTTAGTAATTAATCAGTTGCACCTAACACCCACTGCTCATTACATTAATTGCCCTCCTTAAAACCCACTATACAATTATCCCTTCCCCCACCTGCCTCCCCTCCAGCAACCCTCAGTTTTTTTCTTAGATTTCAGTGGCTCTTCTGCTTTGCCTCCCTCTCAATTTTCATTTATTTTATTTTTCCTTCACTTCCCCTATATTCATCTCTTTTGTTTGTTAAATTCTACATATGACTGAAATTATATGCTATTTTTCTTTCTCTAACTGACTTATTTCCCCTCCATGCAGAACAATACTCTCTAGTTCTAGCCAGGTCATTACAAATGGCAAGATTTCATTTTTTTGATGGCTGACTAATATTTCATGGTATATATATATATACCATTTCATCTTTATCCATTTGTCTGTTGATGGACATCTGGTTTTTTCCATAGTTTGGCTATTGTGGATATTGCTGATATAAACATTGGGGTGACACACCAAGGAAAAGATGGCAGAGGAGTAGGGGACCCTATTCCAACCAGTCCCCAGAAATGAGCTGGATATCTGCCAGACCACTCTGAACACGCACAAAATCAGCTTGAGATGTAAGAAAATAGATCTGGATCTCTACAAACAGAATATCGCTGGCAGTTGGTTTTAAGGTATGAAACGGAGAGCCGTGACTATATGGGCAGATATCGGAGGATAAACAGAAGGGGTAGGGAGCCTAGCCCTCAGGATCCTATATCACCTGTGAGTGATAGCCTCCCCCGCTGGGGACGGGGCACAGACTCGCAAACCAGTAGCAATGGGGAAAGGACTTTAGGGCAGCCCCCTAGATGAAAACCTGGAGCAGCAGGACCACTCGTGTGAACTGGGGGCAGCTGGCAGTTTTAGAAGAAAAAGGGCAGATGTGTGCTCTGATCTGAAGGCGAGGAATAGGAGCCCTGCTGAGGGGTGCACAAGCCAGGACTGCAGTTTATAGCAGCACAGACAGAAATGGAGATAGTGTGGCCTGGAATGCTCACTGAAGAACAGAGAGTTGGAAATGGTCTCTTCTGCCCTGACTCTGGGAAGACACACAGAAAGCAGCCAGAGAACAAAAGCCCCAAAAGACCTGTTTTCACTGAGCCCATTCCCCACTATAGGGGGCAGGGCAACTCTGCCCAAACAGGGTTGCCTGAGTAACAGCATGGCAGACCCCTCTCCCAGAAGACAGGCTGGGAAAATAAGAGGCCAGCAACCCTAAGGTCCCTAGAAAACAGGTGCATCTTGCTTGGGTTGTGGTCAATAATTTGGACTCTATAAATTCCCTCAACCACCCCTCAACAGAATGACTAGGAGGAAGAACCCACAAAATAGGAAAGACTCAGAGACTATGATTTCTGCCACAGATTTACAAATGGATTCAGATATAACCAAGACGTCAGAGATGGAATTCAGGCTAGCATTGTGAAGACAATAGATAGAATGGAGATACTGATTAATGGCAACATAGAGTCTCTAAGGGCAGAAATGAAAGCTGAATTGGAGAACTTAAAAATGCTATCAATGAGATCCAATCTAAACTACATAATCTAACAGCTAGGGTAAATGAGGAAGAAGAATGAATTAGTGACCTAGAAGACCAAATAATAGACAAAAAGGGAAAAGAGGAGGCCAGGGAAAAACAACTGAAAATCCATGAAAATAGACCAGAGAAATAATGGCACCATGAAATGTTCCAATGTCAGAATTATTGGAATCCCGGAGGGGGTGGAGAGAGATAGGACTAGAAGATATATTTGAGCAAATCGCAGCTGAGACCTTACCTAATCTGGGGACTGCAACAAACATTCGTGTCCTAGAAACTGAGAGGACCCCTCCCAAGATCAAGGAAAACAGCCCAACACCCCGGCATATAATAGTAAAACTCACAAATCTTAGAACCAAGAAAACCATCTTAAGGGCAGTTAGGGGGAAGAGATTCCTTACATACAGAGGGAGGAACATCAAAATAACATCAGACCTATCCACAGAGACATGACAAGCCAGATAGGCCTGGCAAGACATATTCAGGGTAGTAAATGAGAAGAACATGCAGCCAAGAATACTTTACCCGGCAAGGATATCATTTAGAATGGATGGAGAGATGCAGAACTAACAAGACCGGCAGAAACTGAAAGAATATGTGACCACCAAGGCGGCCCTGCAAGAATTATTAAGGGGGTTCTATAAAAGGGGAAATACCCAAAAGTGATATACAACAGAAATTTACAGGAACAATCTATAAAACAAGGTCTTCCAAGGCAACATGATGAGAATAAATTTATATCGTTCAATAATCAACATGAATGGCCTAAATGATCCCATAAAATGGCACGGGGTTGCAGATTAGATAAAAAGACAAGACCCATCCATATGCTGTCTACAAGAGACTCATTATGAACCTAAAGATACATCGAGACTGAAAGTGAAGGGATGTAAAACCATCTTCCATGCCAGCGGACCTCAAAAGAAAGCTGGGGTAGCAATTATTATATTAGACAAATTAGATTTTAAACTAAAGACCATAGTTAAGGCACAGGAGGACACTATCATTCTTAAAGTGTCTATCCAACAAGAACATTTAACAATTGTAAATATCTACTCCCCCAACATGGGAGCAGACATCTATATAAGCCAACTGCTAACCAAAATAAAGAGCCATATTGATAAAAATACATTAATTATAGGAGACCACAATACTCCAATCTCAGCAATAGACAGATCATCTAAGCAGAAAATCAACAAGGAAACAAGAGCTTTGAATGACACACTGGATCACATGGACCTCATAGATATATACAGAACATTCCACCCTAAAACAACTGAATACTCATTCTTCTTGAGCGCACATGGAACATTCTCCAGAACAGACCACATACTGGGTCACAGATCAGGTCTCAGAGGATACCAAAAGATTGAGATTATTTCCTGCATATTCTCAGACCACAATACTTTAAAACTGGAACTAAATCAGAAGAAAAAATCTGGCAGAAATTCAAACACTTGGAAGCTAAAGACCACTCTGCTCAAGAATGTTTGGCTCAAACTGGAAATCAAAGAAAAACTTAAACAATTCATGGAAACCAATAAGAACAACACACATCAGTCCAAAACCTATGGGATACTGCAAAGGCAGTCCTAAAGGGGAAATACATAGCCATCCAAGACTCACTTAAAAATTAGGAAAATCCAGAATTCACCAACTAACTACGCCTTAAAGAACTAGAGAAAAAGCAACAAATGATGCATAAACCACACATTAGAAAACAAATAATTAAGACTAGAGGAGAGATCAATGAATTAGAAACCAGAAACACAGATCAGATCAACAAAACTTGAAGCTGGTTTTTGAAAGAATTAATAAGATCGATAAACCACTGACCAGACTTATCCAAAAGAAAAGAGAAAGGACCCAAATTAATAAAATTATGAAGGAAAAGCAAGAGATCACAACGAACACCAAGGAAATAGAAACAGTTATCAGAAATTATTATCAACTATATGCTAATAAATAAAGCAACCAGGAAGAAATGGATGCATTCCTGGAGACCTATAAACTACCAAGACTGAAACAGGAAGAAATTGACAACCTGAACAAGCCAATAACCAGTAAGGAGATTGAAGCAATGATCAAAAATCTGCCAAAAAACAAGAGTCAAGGGCCTGATGGATTCCCTGGGGATTTCTACCAAACATTCAAAGAAGAAATAATACCTATTCTCCTGAAGCTGTTTGAAGAAATAGAAACAGAAGGAAAGCTTCCAGACTCATTCTATGAGGCCAGCATTCCCTTAATCCCCAAACCAGGCAAAGACCCCATCAAAAAGGAAAATTTCAGACACATATCTCTGATGAATATGGATTCCAAAATCCTGAACAAAACCCCAGCTAATAGGATCCAACAATACAATAAAAGCATCATCCACCACGACCAAGTGGGATTTATCCCTGGGATGCGAGGGTGGTTCAACATTTGCAAATCAATCAATGTGATAGAACACATTAATAACAGGAGAGAGAAGAACCATATGGTCCTCTTAATTGACACAGAAAAAACATTTGGCAAAATACAGCATCCTTTCCTGATTCCAACTCTTCAGAGTACAGGGATAGAGGGATCATTCCTCAAGTTCATAAAATTCATCTACGAAAAACCCACAGCAAATATCATCCTCAATGGGGAAAAGCTGAGAGCCTTTCCTTCAAGATCAGGAACAGGTCAAGGATGCCGACTCTCGCCACTATTGCTCAACATAATACTAGAAGTCCTAACAACAGCAATCAGACAACAAAAAGAAATAAAATGTATTCAAATTGGCAAAGAAGAAGTCAAACACTCTCTATTCACAGATGACATGATACCTTATGTAGAAAACTCAAAAGACCCCACCCCCAAATTACTAGAACTCATACAGCAATTCAGTAATGTGGCAGGATACAAAATCAATGCACAGAAATCAGTTCCTTTCTTATACAATAAAAATGCTACTGTAGAAAGATAAATTAGAGAAATGATTCCATTTACGATAGCACCAAAAACCATAGGATACCTCAGAATAAACCTAACCAAAGAGGTAAAAGATCTATACCCTAGGAACTACAGAACACTCATGAAAGAAATTGAAGACACAAAAAGATGGAAAAACATTCCATGCTCATGGATCAAAAGAATAAACACAGTTAAAATGTCTATGCTGCCCAGAGCAATCTATACCTTCCATAAAATTCTAATCACATTTTCCAGTGTTGGAACACACAATCCTAAAATTTGTATGGAATAAGAAAAGACCCCAAATCGCCAAGGAAATGTTGAAAAAGAAAAACAAAGCTGGGGGCATCATGTTGCCTGATTTAAAGCTATATTACAAAGCTGTGATCACCAAGACAGCATGATACTAGCAAAAAAACAGACATATAGACCAAAGCAACAGAATAGAGAACCCAGATATGGACCCTCAACTCTATGGTCAAATAATCTTCAGCAAAACAGGAAAAATATATGCAATGAAAAAAGACAGTCTCTTCAATAAATGGTGCTGGGAATATTGGACAGCCACGTGTAGAAGAATGAAATTCGACCATTCTTTAACACCATACACAAAGATAAACTCAAAATGGATGAAAGACCTCAATGTGAGACAGGAATCCATCAAAATCCTAGAGGAGAACATAGGCAGTAACCTCTTTGACATCAGCCACAGCAACTTCTTTCAAGATACATCTCCAAAGCCTAGTGAAACAAAAGAGAAAATGAACTTTTGAGACTTCATCAAGACAAAAATCTTCTGCACAGCAAAGGAAAAAGTCAACAAAACAAAGAAGCAACCCACGGAATGGGAGAAGATATATGCAAATGACACTACAGATAAAGGGCTGGTATCCAAGATCTATAAAGAACTTCTCAAACTCAACACCCGAAAAACAAATACTCAAGTCAAAAAATGGGTAGAAGACATGAATAGACATTTCTCAAAGGAAGACATACAAATGGCTAACAGGCACATGAAAAATGTTCATCGTCATTAGCCATCTGGGAAATTCAAATCAAAACCACATTGAGATACCACCTTACACCAGTTAGAATGGCAAAAATTGACAAGGCAAGAAACAACAAAAGTTGGAGAGGTTATGGAGAAAGGGGAACCCGCTTACACTGTTGGTGGGAATGCAAGTTGGTACAGCCACTTTAGAAAACAGAGTGGAGTTTCCTCAAAAAATTAAAACTAGAGCTACCATATGACCCAGCAATTAGACCACTGTGTATTTACCAAAATGACACAGATGTAGTGAAAAGAAGGGCCACATGCACCTCAATGCTGATAGCAGCAATGCCCTCAATAGCCAAACTGCAGAAAAAGCCTACATGATCTTCAACAGATGAGTGGATAAAGAAGATGTGGTCCATATATACAATGGAATATTACTCAGCCATCAGAACGGATGAATACCCACCTATTTTTTTAAATTTTTTATTGCTTTGTTAATCACCATATATTACATCATTAGTTTTTGAGGTAGTGTTCCATGATTCATTGTTTATGCATAACACCCAGTGCTCCATGCAGAATGTGCCCTCTTTAATACCCATCACCAGGCTAACCCATCCCCCTACGCTTCTCGCCTCTAGAATCCTCAGTTTGTTTTCAGAGTCCATCGTCTCTCATGGTTCGTCTCCCCCTCCGACTTATTCCCCTTCATTCTTCCCCTCCTGCTATCTTCCTCTTTTTCTTTTTTCTTAACATATGTTGCATTATTTGTTTCAAAAGTACAGATGTGATTCAATAGTTTTGCACAATTCACAGCGCTCACCATAGCACATATCCTCCCCAATGTCTATCACCCAGCCACCCCATCCCTCCCAACCCCCACCACTCCAGCAACCCTCAGTTTGTTTCCTGAGATTATGAATTCCTCATATCAGTGAGGTCATATGATACATGTCTTCCTCTGATTGACGTATTTCACTCAGCATAACACCCTCCAGTTCCAGCCACGTTGTTGCAAATGGCAAGATCTCATTCCTTTTGATGGCTGCATAATATTCCATTGTGTATATATAGGACTCCCTCTTTATCCATTCATCTGTTGATGGACATCTTGGCTCTTTCCAGAGTTTGGCTATTGTAGACATTCCTGCTATAAACATTGGGGTGCACGTACCCCTTCGGATCCCTACATTTGTATCTTTGGGGTAAATACCCAGTAGTGCAATTGCTGGATTGTATGGTAGCTCTACTTGCAACTCTTTGAGGAACCTCCATACTGTTTTCCAGAGGGGTTGCACCAGCTTGCATTCCCACCAACAGTATAGGAGTGTTCCCCTTTCTCCACATCCCCGCCAAAATCTGTCATTTCCTGACTTGTTCATTTTAGCCATTCTGACGGGTGTGAGGTGGTATCTCATTGAGGTTTTGATTTGGATTTCCCTGATGCCAAGCGATGTTGAGCACTTTTTCATGTGTCTGTTGGCCATTTGGTTGTCTTCTTTGGAAAAATGTCTGTTCATGTCTTCTGCCCATTTCTTGATTGGATTATTTGTTCTTTGGGTGTTGAGTTTGATAAGTTCTTTATAGATTTTGGATACTACCCCTTTATCTGATATGTCATTTGCAAATATCTTCTCCCATTCTATCAGTTGTCTTTTGGTTTTGTGGACTGTTTCTTTTGCTGTGCAAAAGCTTTTTATCTTGCTGAAATCCCAATAGTTCATTATTGCCGTGCTTACCTTGCCTTTGGCAAAGTTTCTAGGGAGAAGTTGCTGCCGCTGAGGCCGAAGAGGTTGCTGCCTGTGTTCTCCTTCAGAATTTTGATGGACTCTGGTCTCACGTTTAGGTCTTTCAACCGTTTGGAGTATATTTTTGTGTGTGGTGTAAGGAAATGGTCCAGGTTCATTCTTCTGCATGTGGCTGTCCAATTATCCCAACACAATTTGTTGAAGAGACTCTCTTTTTTCCATAGATCATTCTTTGCTGCTTTGTCAAAATTAGTTGACCATAGAGTTGAGGGTCCATTTCTGGGCTCTCGATTCTGTTCCATTGATCTATGTGTCTGTTTTTGTGCCAGTACCATACTGTCGTGATGATGACAGCTTTGTAATAGAGCTGGAAGTCCGGAATTCTGATGCTGCCAGCTTTGCTTTTCTTTTTCAATACTCCTCTGGCTATTCTGGGTCTCTTCTGGTTCCATACAAATTTTAGGATTATTTGTTCCATTTCTTTGAAAAAGGCAGATGGTATTTTGATGGGGATTGCATTGAATGTGTAGATTGCTCTAGGTAACATTGACATCTTCACACTGTTTTTTCTTCCAATCTGTGAGCATGGAACATTTTTCAATTTCTTAGTGTCTTCTTCAATTTCTTTCCTGAGTATTTTATACTTTTCTGAGTACAGATCCTTTGCCTCTTTGGTGAAATTTATTCCTAGGTATCTTATGCTTTTGGGTGCAATTGTAAATGGGATCAACTCCTTGATTTGTCTCTCTTCTGTCTTGTTGATGTATAGGAATGCCACTGGTTTCTGTGCATTGATTTTATATCTTGCTACTTTACTGAATAACTGTATGAGTTCTAGCAGTTTTGGGGTGGAGTCTTTGGGGTTTTCCACATACAGTATCATATCATCTGCAAAGAGTAAGAGTTTGACTTCCTCTTTGCCAATTTGGATGCCTTTGATTTGTTTTTGTTGTCTGATTGCTGTGGCTAGGACTTCTAATACTATGTTGAATAGCAGTGGTGAGAGTGGACATCCCTGCCGCGTTCCTGACCTTAGGGGAAAAGCTCTCAGCTTTTCCCCATTGAGAATGATATTTGCTGTAGGTTTTTCATAGATGGCTTTTATGATATTGAGGAATGTCCCCTCTATCCCTATACTCTGAAGAGTTTTGATCAAGAAAGGATGCTGTACTTTGTCAAATGGTTTTTCTGCATCTATTGAGAGGATCATATGATTCTTGTTCTTTCTTTTGTTAATGTATTGTATCACGTTGATTGATATGCGGATGTTGAACCAGCCTTGCAGCCCAGGGATAAATCCCACTTGGTCATGGTGAATAATCTTTTTTTTTTTTTTTTAAACATTTATTTATTTGAGAGAGAGAGAGAGCATAAGACGGGGGAGGGCCAGAGGGAGAAGCAGGTTCCTCGCTGAGCAGGGAGCCCGATGTGGGACTCGATCCCGGGACTCCAGGATCATGACCCAGCCGAAGGCAGTCGCTTAACCAACTGAGCCACCCAGGCGCCCTGAATAATCTTTTTAATGTACTGTTGGACCCTGTTGGCTAGTATTTTGGTGAGAATTTTGCATCCATGTTCATCAAGGATATTGGTCTGTAATTCTCCTTTTTGATGGGGTCTTTGTCTGGTTTTGGGATCAAGGTAATGGTGGCCTCATAAAATGAGCTTGGAAGTTTTCCTTCCATTTCTATTTTTTGGAACAGTTTCAGGAGAATAGGTATTAAATCTTCTTTAAATGTCTGATTGAATTCCCCTGGGAAGTCATCTGGCCCTGGGCTTTTGTTTGTTGGGAGATTTTTGATGACTGCTTCAATTTCCTCGGGGATTATAGGTCTGTTCAGATTTTCTATTTCTTCCTGGTTCAATTTTGGTAGTTGATACATCTCTAGGGATGCATCCATTCCTTCCAGGTTATCTAATTTGCTGGCATAGAGTTGCTCGTAATATGTTCTTAGAATTGTTTGTATTTCTTTGGTGTTGGTTGTGATCTCTCCTCTTTCATTCATGATTTTGTTGATTTGGGTCATTTCTCTCTCTCTCT
>NW_027397143.1:3514169-3533489 GCF_003265705.2 Callorhinus ursinus | reverse complement strand
AATCTTGTTAATTCTTTCAAAGAACCAACTCCTAGTTTCGTTGATCTCTTCTACTGTTCTTTTTGTTTCTATTTCATTGATTTCTGCTCTGATCTTGATTATTTCTCTTCTCCTGCTGGGTTTAGGCTTTATTTGCTGTTCTCTCTCCAGCTCCTTTAGGTGTAGGATTAGGTTGTGTATTTGAGACCTTTCCTGTTTCTTGAGAAAGGCTTGTATTGTTGTATACTTTCCTCTCAGGACTGCCTTTGCTGTATCCCAAAGATTTTGACGGTTGTGTTTTCATTTTCATTGGTTTCCATGAATGTTTTTAATTCTTCTTTAATTTCCTGGTTGACCCATTCATTCTTTAGTAGGATGCTCTTTAGCCTACATGTATCTGAGTTCTTTCCGACTTTCCTCTTGTGATTGAGTTGTAGTTTCAAAGCATTGTGGTCTGAAAATATGCAGGGAATAATCCCAATCTTTTGGTACTGGTTGAGACCTGATTTGTGACCTAGGATGTGGTCAACTCTGCAAAATGTTCCATGGGCACTAGAGAAGAATATCAATTCCGTTGCTTTGGGATGGAATGTTCTGAATATGTCTGTAAAGTCCATTTGGTCCAGTGTGTCATTTAAAGTCTATTTCCTTGTTGATCTTTGGTTTAGATGATCTGTCCATTTCAGTCAGAGGGGTGTTAAAGTCCCCCACTATTATTGTATTGTTGTCAATGAGTTTCTTTGCTTTTGTTATTAATTGCCTTATATAATTGGCTGCTCCCAGTTAGGGGCATAGATATTTACAATTGTTAGATCTTCTTGTGGGATAGACCCTTTAAGTAGGATATAGTGTCCTTCCTCATCTCTTATTACAGTCTTTGTTTTAAAATCTAGTTTGTCTGATGTAAGGATTGCCACCCCAGCTTTCTTTTGGTGTCCAGTAGCATGGTCAATGGTTTTCCACCCCCTCACTTTCAATCTGGGGGTGTATTTGGGTCTAAAATGAGTCTCTTGCAGACAGCATATGGATGGGTCTTGTTTTTTAATCCAGTCTGATAGCCTGTGTCTTTTGATTGGGGCATTGAGCCCATTTACATTCAGGGTAACTATTGAAAGGTATGAATTTAGTGCCATTGTATTGCCTGGAAGGTGACTGTTACTGTATGTTGTCTGTGTTCCTTTCTCATCTATGCTGCTTTAAGGCTCTCTCTTTGCTTAGAGGACCCCTTTCAATATTTCCTGGAGGGCTGGTTTCGTGTTTGCAAATTCCTTTAGTTTTTGTTTGTTCTGGAAGCTTTTTATCTCTCATTCTATTTTCAATGACAGCCTAGCTGGATAGATTCTTGGCTGCCGATTTTTCTCGTTTAATGCTCTGAAGATATCATGCCATTCCTTTCTGACCTGCCAGGTCTCTGTAGCTAGGTCTGTTGCCAATCTAATATTTCTACCATTTTAGGTTACATATCTCTTCTCCCGAGCTGCTTTCAGGATTTTCTCTTTGTCCTTGAGACTCATAAGTTTTACTATTAGATGTCGGGGTGTTGGCCTATTTTTATTGATTTTGAGAGGGGTTCTCTGTGCCTCCTGGATTTTGATGTCTGTTTCCTTCCTCACATTAGGGAAGTTCTCTGCCCTAATTTGCTCCAACATACCTTCTGCCCCTCTCTCTCTTTCTTCTTCTTCTGGGATCCCAATTATTCTAATGTTGTTTCATCTTATCGTATCACTTATCTCTCGAATTTTGCCCTCGTGATCCTGTAGTTGTTTCTCTCTCTTTTTCTCAGCCTCTTTATTTTCCATCATTTGGTCTTCTATATCGCTGATTCTCTCTTCTGCCTCATTTATCCTAGCAGTTAGTACCCCCATTTTTGATTGCACCTCATCAATAGCCTTTTTGATTTCGACTTGGTTAGATTTTAGTTCTTTTATTTCTCCAGAAAGAGTTTTTCTAATAACTTCCATTCTTTTTTCAAGCCCAGCTAGTATCTTTAAAGTCATGATTCTGAACTCTAGGTCCGACATCGTACTAATGTCCGCATTGAGTAGGCCCCTGGCTGACGGTACTACCTCTTGTTCTTTTTGCTGAGGTATTTTTTTAGTCTTGTCATTTTGTCCAGAGGAGAATAGATGAATGAAAGAACAAAATGCTAACAGGTTAACAACGTCCCCAGAAAACATACTATATACAAATCAGAAAAGACCTGAAACCAGGGGAAAGGAAAGGGAAAGAAAGAGAAAAAAAAAAAGAAAAAGATAAAAACAAAAACAGAACAATACAAAAAAAACCCAGAATATGATCAAATATGATCAGGCTAGTGGATAGATCAGTGCCTCACGGTAGATTTTGGGCGTATTTTGGTCTGTTATAAAAAAGTGCCTCCTAAAATTTTAAAGGAAGAAAGACTTATATATGTACAAATAAGGGTTGATACAATGAAGGGATGGAAGATGACTGTAAAGATGAAAATTATAAAAGATTTTATAAAAGGAATTGATAAGAGAAGTAGTTGTTTGAAAAAAGAATGAAGATTTTTAAAAAATGAGGGAAAAAAATGGGACAGAACGTGATCAGGCAGGAGACTAGAACAAAGCCATACACTAGTGATTTAGCGTATATTTTGATCTGTTAGAAGAAACTGTATCTCAAAATTTTAAAGAGAGAACAACTTATATATATATATGCCAAAAATAAGGGTAACTACTATGAAGGGATAAAATATAACTCTAAAAATGAAAAATAAAAATTTTTTTTAAAAAGGGATTGATAAGATGTTGGTTGAAAAAGGGAAAAAGAAAAATTAAAAAAAAACAGTTAATAAAATTAACTTTGAAAAACTAATGAATCATGGTAAAAAAAAAAAAAAAAAGCCATGAATTCTATGTGCAGTATTTCCATAGCGCTGGAGTTCTCCCATTCTCCTTGATCTGTAAACTTGGTCTTGGCTTGCTGGCTGTTCCTGCTGATCTTCTGGGGGAGGGGCCTGTTGCTGTGGATCGCAAATGTCTTTGCCAGAGGCGGAATTGCCCCGCCCTTGTTGGTCCGGGCTAAGCAAGCTGCTCGGGTTTGCTCTCAGGAGCTTTTGTTCCCTGTAAGCTTTCCGTACAGCTTTGGAGGACAAGAGTGAAAATGGCGGCCTCCCAATCTCCCCCCTGGAGGATCTGAGAACTCGGGGCCCCACTCCTCAGTGCGCCCCCAGAGAAAAGCAGTCACTCCCGTCTCCCTGGTCTCCAGCCACACTCCGTGCTCACCCGGCCTGTGACCGAGCATTTCTCTCTGGCTCCCGACCCCGTGTGGAGTTTCCAAACCCAGCAGATCCCTGGGGTGCGCTCCCACGCCACTCCTCCCCGGGGAGGAAGGGGAGTCTCCCGGTCTGCTGCTTGTTGGGTCCCTGTTGGAGGAGCAGTGACCCAACTGTGCCGTGGATCACAGTTTATGGGAACCCCGAGCTGAGAGCCCGCGCCTCGGCTCCGTCTCTGCAGCTGGCTTCCTTGCTCCAATACCTGGGAACTCTGCTGCACTCAGGCACCCCCGGTTTTACTGTGACCCCAGGCTCCTGAGACGACACTGTCCCGCGAGGGTTCCACCCCCCTCTTAGCCACTGGAGCGATGTCCCTCAGCGGAGCCAACTTCTAAAAGTTCCAATTTTGTGCTCCGCGGCTCTATCACTTGCCAGAAGTGGCCGACGGAGGCCCCCTCTCCTGCCGTCTATCCTCCCGAATATCGCCTCGGATTCACGTCTCCGCACGTCCTACCTTCCAGTACGTGGTCGCTTCTCTGTTCAGAGAGTTGTTGCTACTCTCTTCTTCAATCTCCTGTTGAGTTTGTAGGTGTTCAGAATGGTTTGATCCCTATTCAGCTGAATTCCTGAGACCAGCTGAAGTCTAGGTCTCCTAGTCCTCCGCCATCTTGCTCCATCCCCTCCTTCTTTTCTATCAGTTTGTCTTCTAGATCACTAATTTGTTCTTGTGCCTTGTTTAACCATAGCTGTTAGAGTATCTATATTAGATTGGATCTCATTGATAGCATTTTTAATTTCTGCCAGATCAGCTCTCATTTCTGCCCTTAGAGACTGTATGTTGTCATTATTAGTTTTCTCCATCCTAGCTATTGTCTTCATAACTGTTACCCTCAAGTCTATTTCTGACATCTTGCTTATATCCATATCCATTAGTTCTGTGGCAGAGGTCACCATCTCTGAGTCTTTCTTATTTTGGGGTTTCCTTCCCCCAGTCATTCTGTTGAGGGGTGGTTGAGGCAATGTACAGAGTCCAAATTATTGACCACAACCCAAGCAAGATGATCTTGTTTTATAGGGACTTTAGGCTTGTTGGCCTCTTGTTCTTCCAGCCTGTCTTCTGGGGCAGGGTCCTGCCATGCTGTTACTCATGCAACCCTGTTTGGGCATAGTTGCCCTGCCCCCTGGGGGGGATGGGTTCAGTGAAAACTGGTTTTGGGGGTGTTTTTGTTCTCTGGTGGCTTTCCCTGATGGCTTTCTATGGCTCTTCTAAGATTCAGAGCAGAAATGATCCTATACAAACCTCTGCCTCAGAACAGAGAGATCACAGTCTATTCTTCAGTGAGTTCTCCAGGCCACGCTGTCTCCTTTCTGTCTGTGCTGCTAAAAACCTCTCCATCCTGGGTTGTGTGCTCCACAGCAGCACTCCCACCCCTCCCTTCCAGGTCCAGGCACATCTGCCCTTTGTGTTTCTAAAACTGCCAGCTACCCCCAATTCACATGCACAGCCCCGCAGCTCCAGGTTTCAGTCTGGGGGCCTGCCCTAAAGCCTTTTCCCCGCCACTACCATTCTGGGAGGCTGTGCCCGGATCCCCAGCACGGGATGCTTTTGTGCTCCCAGAGGCTCCATTCCCCCTTCCACTTATCTTCTGATGTCTGCCCAAAGAATCACGGCTGTCCACTTCATACCTCAATACCAACCACCAGGTATATTCTGTTTGTAGAGATCCAGATCTATCTTCTTACATCTTGGGCTGATTTCGTGGATATTCAGAATGGTCTGGTAGATATCTAGCTCAATTCAGGGAACCATTTGAAATAGGGTTCCCTACTCCTCTGCCGTCTTTTTTCCATCTCCAGTCTTATGTTTCTACCCTTGTAGGTTAAAAACCTCTTGTCTTGAGCTTCTTTCAGGATTTTTTCTTTATCTCTGAAATTTGCAAATTTCACTATTATATGTCAGGGTGTTGACCTATTTTTATTGATTTTAAGATGGGTTCTTTGTTCCTCCTGGACTTGAATGCCCGTTTCCTTCCCCAGATTAAGGAAGTTCTCAGCTATAATTTGTTCAAATAAACTTTCTATCCTCCCCTTCATCCCCTGGGATCCATATTATCTGGATATAATTTCCCTTTATGGAATCACTGATTTCTCAAAATCTGCTTTGTGATCCAGTAGTGTCTTTCTCTCTTTTTCTCAGCTTCTTTATTTCCACCATTTTGTCTTCTATATCACTGATTTACCTTTCTGCCTCATTTTTCCTCACCGTTAGAGTTTCCATTTTTTACTGCATCTCAGTAATAGCATTTTTAATTTCTGCCTGTTTAGATTTTAGTTCTTTTATTTCTACATTAAGGGATTCTCTAGTGTCTTCTATCCTTTTTTCAAACCCAGCTAGCATCTTTACAATCATTATTTTAAATTCTAGTTCAGTGATCCTACTTATATCCATATTGATTAAATCCGTGGCAGAGAGTACCACATCCTGTTCTTTCTTTTGTGGTGAATTTCTCTGTATAGTCATTATGTCCAGAAAAGAAAGAGGAAGGGGGAAAAAAAGAAAAAAAAAACATCATAAACAGTGATAACAACAACAACAGCAAAAGCTTCAGGAAGTATTTTTGGTGTATGCTGTGTACACTCTGCTGTTGTGTTTTGGCTGCTCTTTCTCACTGGTCCTTCCTCTACAGAGTTTCTCCTTGCTTGTAGTGGGGAGTGTTTGGATCTTTAAGTAGGTGTGCTTTGATTTGTTTGTCAAGTTAAGCCTGCAAAAGAAGAAAGAAAAGAAGAATAAAGAAAAAGAAAAACAAAAGGCCTGATCCAAGACAAGAGAAAAGGAAATGGAACAAAAATACAAACAGACAAACAATAAACTATAAGCATGATTCTAAAAAGTAAGAAACAAAGAAGGAAAAAAGAGTAGGGAAAGAAGAAAAGAGAAAAAAAAAGAAGAAGTCTGATCTGGAAAATAGAGAAGGAAACAAATGAACCAACAAATGAACAAAAGATTATAAGCCTGATACAAAAAAGAGATAGAGAGAAAGAGAAAAGAATATATATATAATAAAAGATAAAGAATAAAAAATAAGAAATAGAAAAGTGAAAAAAATTTTTAATTAAGAAAAGGAGAAAAAAAGCAGCAATTCTGGTCCTCTTTCCACCAGAAGCTGATGTTTTGGAGCTTTCTTTAATCAGTAGACTTGGTATATGCTGGGGCTTGTGTTGGTCTTCTGAGGGAGAAGCCTGCTGGGCTGGCTCACAGGCTGACTTGCCCTTGTAAAGATGCCATCCACAAGAGGTAGAGTTTAATGTAGGGGATTCCAGCCTCTACAAGGCTCTGTGTTTCTCTCTGAAGTCCAACTGTGCTGGTGGGCAAAGGTAGGGAGGGTGATGGAGGAATAATATAGCATCACCCTGCCCTCTTTTCCCTGGGGAGGGGAATTCCCGGCAGCCACTGTTCAGGAGACCCTCTTAGAAAAGCAAACAATCTCCTATGTCCCGGGCTTTCATCAGTTCTCTGCCCTTAACCTGTCTGTGCCCAACCCATCCACATGCCCAGAACCACAGATCTCCTGTATTTTATCTCTGCCTAGTGGCTGGGATTCAAAACTCCAAGTTTTAAAGGGCAGGCGCACTCCTGTCCCCCAGCAGAGAAGCTCAGGGCATGCTTAGCTCTGTCCTGTCCCCAAAAAGCTATCGCACAGTGTGCACACAGAGGCTGGAATTTATTGTAATGCTCAGTGAAAAGCTGGAACCAGGTTATTGGCTGTCTGCACTCAGTCCCCTACTCCATTCTGTCCCAGAAAAGCCATGGCAGAGGCTTGAATCTATTGTAGCAGACAGTGAAAAAATCACGGCCAGGTTATCTGCAATCTTTTGTCTGCTTTCTGCTAAGTTTTGCTGCGGAAAAGCAGCTGCTCGGTGTGCAGACAGACGTTTAAGACCATTGTGGCTCACGGTGGAAAGCTGTTAAGAGGTTTTCTGCCTTCTGTGCACACCTCTGACTCTGCTGTTGAGCACTGCTTAATGGCTCCCTGGCTGGCCTTTTGTCCTTGGAGAGGCAAAATACACTCTTCCAAATCAAAACACACAAATATAAGTATTTGATAACTTTCATCTTATCACAAGTGTCTTCCCAAAGAGACCCATATAAAACTCACTGGGGGGGGGGGAGCAAAATGGCAGAGTAGGAGACCTAAATTTCATCTGGTTCCAGGAATTAAGCTACATAGGGATCAAGCCTTTCTGAACACCTACAAAATCAACAGGATATCAAAGAAAAGAATAGCAGCAACTCTCTGAACAGAAAAGCGACCACTTTCTGGAAGGTGGAGAAGTGAATTAGAGGCGATATTCGGGAAGATAGATGGTGGGGGAGGGGGCCTCTGTCAGCCACTACTGGCAAGTGATAGAGCAGCAGAGCACAAAATCAGAACATTTAGAAGTCTGCTCCTCTGAGGGACGTTGCTGCACTGGCTAAGCGGGGGGTGGAACGCTCACTGGGACAGTGTGGTTGCAGGACCCTCGGGGTCACAGAAAAGACCAGGGGTACCTGAGTGTGGCAGAGCTCACAGGTATAAGAGTGGGGAAGCCAGCAGAAGAGACAGAGCCAAGGCGCGGGCTCTCAGCTCGGGGTTGCCATAAACTGTGATCCATGGCACAGTTGGGCCACTGCTCTTCCAGCAGGGACCCAACAAGAGGCAGATCCGGGGAGACTCCTCTTCCTCCCCTGGGAGGAGTGGCATGGCAGGGCACAGCAGGAATCTGCTGGGTTTGGAGACTCCACACAGGGTCGGGTGCCAGAGATAGAAATGCTCGGTCATAGGCTGGGTGAGCACAGAGTGCAACCAGAGACTGGGAAGATGGGAGTGATTGACTGCTTTTCTCTGGGGGCTCACTGAGGAGTGGGGCCCCGAGTTCTCAGATCCTCCAGGGGGGAGATTGGGAGGCCGCCATTTTCACTCTTGTCCTCCAAAGCTGTACGGAAAGCTTACAGGGAACAAAAGCTCCTGAGAGCAAACCTGAGCAGATTACTTAGCCCAGCCCCCAGCAAGGGTGTGGCAATTCCACCTCCGGCAAAGACATTTGACAACCACGGCAACAGGCCCCTCTCCCAGAAGATCAGCACGAACAGCCAGCCAAGACCAAGTTTACTGATCAATGAAAATGGCAGAACTCCAGTGCTAGGGGAATACTGCATGTAGAATTCATGGCTTTTTTCCCATGATTCTTTAGTCTCTCAAAGTTAATTTTTTTTTTACTTTTTTTTAACTATTTTTCCCTTTATCAACCAACATCTTGTCAAACCCTTTTTAAAAAATTTTTTTTATTTTTCATTTTTAGAGTCATATTCTATACCTTCATAGTAGTTAACCTTATGTTTGGTATATATATATGTATATATATATATAAGTTGTTCTCTCTTTAAAATTTTGGGATATAGTTTTTCTACTAACAGACCAAAATATACCCTAAATCTCTAGTGTATGGCTTTGTACTAGTCTCCTGCCTGATTATATTCTCTACCTTTTTTTTTTAAATCCCTTCTTTCTTTTATTTTTTTTTTATTCCTTTTATATTTTTAGTATGTTATGTTAGTTACTATACAATACATCATTAGTTTTTAATGTGGTGATCCATGATCCATTGTTTTTGTATAACACCCAGTGCACCATGCAGTACGTGCCCTCCTTAATACCAATCACCGGGCTAACCTATCCCCCCTCCTTCCTCCCCTCTAAAACCCTGTTTGTCTCTCAGAGTCCATAGTCTTTCATGGTCCATCTCCCCCTCCAGTTACCCCCCCCTTTCCCTTCCTTCTCCTAATGTCCTCCATGCTATTCCTTATGTTCCACAAATAAGTGAAACCATATGATAATTGACTTTCTCTGCTTGACTTATTTCACTTAGCATGATCTCCTCCAGTCCCATCCATGTTGATGTAAAAGTTGGGTATTCATCCTTTCTGATGGCTGAGTAATATTCCATTGTATATATGGACCACATCTTCTTTATCCATTCATCTGTTGAAGGGCATCTCGGCTCTTTCCACATTTTGGGTATTTCTGACATTGCTGCTATGAACATTGGGGTCCATATGGCCCTTCTTTTCACTACATCTGTGTCTTTGTGGTAAATACCCAGAAGTGCAACTGCTGGGTCATAGGGTAGCTCTATTTTTAATTTTTTGAGGCACATCCACACTGTTTTCCAAAGTGGCTGTACCATTTGCATTCCCACCAACAGTGTAAGAGGGTTCCCCTTTCTCCACAACCTCTCCAACATTTGTTGTTTCTTTCCCTGTCCATTTTTGCCATTCTAACTGGTGTAAGGTGGTATCTCAATGTGGTTTTGATTTGAATTTCCCTGATGCCTAATGATGATGAACATTTTTTCATGTGTCTACCATTTGTATGTCTTCAGAGAAGTGTCTTTTCATATCTTCTGCCCACTTTTTGATCGATTATTTGTTTTTTGGGTGTTGAGTTTGAGAAGTTCTTTATAGATCTTGGATACCAGCCCTTTATCTGTAGTGTCATTTACAAGTACCTTCTCCCATTCTGTGGGTTGCCTCTTTGTTTTGTTGACTGTTTCCTTTGCTGTGCAGAAGCTTTTTATCTTGATGAAGTCCCAAAAGTTCATTTTTTCTTTGTTTCACTACCTTTTGGAGATGTATCCTGAAAGAATTTGCTGTGGGTGATGTCAAAGAGGTTACTGCCTATGTTCTCCTCTAGGATTTGGATGGATTCCTGCCTCAAATTGAGGTCTTTCATCCACTTTGAGTTTATCTTTGTGAATGGTGTTAGAGAATGGTCGAGTTCCATTCTTCTGCATGTGGCTGTCCAATTTTCCTACCACCATTTATTGAAGAGACTGTCTTTTTTCCATTGCATGTTTTTTTCCTGCTTTGTCAAAGATTATTTGACAATAGAGTTGAGGGTCCATATCTGGGTTTTCTATTCTGTTCCATTGGTCTGTATGTCTGTTTTTGTGCCAGAACCATGCTGTCTTGGTGATCACAGCTATGTAATATATCTTGAAATCAGGCAACATGATGCCCCCAAGCTTTGTTTTTCTTTCTCAACATTTCGGGGTCTTTTCTGATTCCATACAAATTTTAGGATTCTTTGTTCCAACACTTTGAAAAAACTCATTGGAATTTTTATCAGGATAACATTGAAGATATAGATTGCTCTGGGTAGCATAGACATTTTACCAATGTTTATTCTTCCAATCCATGAGCATGGAATATTTTTCCATCTTTTTGTGTCTTTTTCAATTTCTGTCATGAGTGTTCTGTAGTTCCTAAAGTATAGATCCTTTACCTCTTTGGTTAGGTTTATTCCAAGGTATCTTATGGTTTTTGGTGCTATTGTAGATGGATTCGTTTCTATAATTTCTCTTTCTACAGTTGCGTTGTTAGTGTATAAGAAGGCAACTGATTTCTGTGCATTGATTTTGTATCCTGCCACATTACTGAATTGCTGTATGAGTTCTAGTAATCTGGGGGTGGAGTCTTTTGGGTTTTCCACATAAAGTATCATGTCGTCTGCAAAAAGAGAGAGTTTGACTTCTTTGCCAATTTCAATACCTTTATTTCTTTTTGTTATCTGATTGCTGTTGCTGGACTTCTAGTACTATGTTGAACAACAGTGGTGAGAGTGGGCATCCTTGACATATTCCCGATCTTAAGGGAAAGACTCTCAGCTTTTCCCCATTGAGGATGATATTTGCTGTGGGTTTTTCATAGATGGTAAATCATCTTCTTTCTTTTTTCAACCACCTTCTTATCAATTCCTTTATAAAATGTTTTATAATTTTAATATTTACAGTCATATTCCATCCTGTCATTGTATTTACCCTTATTTTTGTACATATATAAGTTTTTATTTCTTTAAAATTTTGGGAAGCTCTTTCTTCTAACAGACCAAAATCTAGTTTGTGGCACTGATCTATTCACCAGCCTGATCATATTTGATCATATACTGGATTTGTTTGTTTTGTTTTGTTTTTGTTTGTTTGTCTTAATCTTTCTCTCTCTCTCTCTCTCTTTTTTTACTTTCTTTCCCTATCTTTTCTCCCTGTTTCAGGTCTCTTCTGATTTGATTAGTGTATATTTTTCTAGGGTCATTTTTTTCCCTGTTAGCATTTTGTTCACTCATTCATCTATTCTCCTCTGGACAAAATAACAAGACGGTAAAAATCACCTCAAAAAAAAGAATGAGAGGCAGTACCGACTGCCAGGGACCTAATCAATATGGACATTAGTAAGATGTTGGACCTAGACTTCAGAATAATGATTTTAAAGATACTAGCTGGGCTTGAAAACAGCATGGAAGATATTAGAGAAACCCTTTCTGGAGAAATAAAAGAACTGAAATCTACTCAAGTCGAAATAAAAAAGGCTAATAATGTGGTGCAATAAAAAGGGGGGTTCTAACTGCTAGGATAAATGAGGCAGAAGAGAGAAGTAGTGATATAGAAGACCAAATGTTGGAAAATAAAGAAGCTGAGAAAAAGAGAGATAAAAAACTACTGGATCATGAGGGCGGAATGTGAGAGATAAGTGAAGCCATAAGATGAAACAACATTAGAATAATTGGGATCCCAGAAAAGAAAGAGAGGGGCAGAAGGTATATTGGAGCAAATTATAACAGAGAACTTCCTTAATTTGGGGAAGGAAACAGGCATCAAAATCCAGAAGACACAGAGAACACCTCTCAAAATCAATAAAAATAAGATAACACTCGGACACCTAATAGTAAAACATACGAGTCTCAGAGACAAGAAAAATCCTGAAAGCAGCTCGAGACAAGAGGTCTGTAAACTACAATGGAAGAAACATTGTATTGGCAACAGACCTATCCACATAGACCTGGCAGGCCAGAAAGGAATGGCATGGTATATTCAGAGCACTAAATGAGAAAAATATGCAGCCAAGAATACTCTATGCAGCGAGGCTGTCATTGAAAATGGGAGAGATAAAAAGCTTCCAGGACATACAAAAACTAAAGGAATTTGCAAACATGAAACCAGTCCTACAAGAAATATTGGAAGTGGTCCTCTAAGCAAAGAGGTAGCCTAACAGCAACATAGAACAGAAAGGAACACAGACAATATACAGTAACAGTCACCTTACAGGCAATACAATGGCACTAAATTCATATCTTTCCGTAGTTACCCTGAATGTAAATGGGCTCAATACCCCAATCAAAAGACACAGGGTATCAGATTGGATAAAAAACAAGACCCATCGATATGCTGTCTGCAAGAGACTCATTTTAGACCAAAGACACCCCCAGATTGAAAGTGAGGGGGTGGAAAACCATTGACCATGCTAATGGACACCAAAAGAGAGCTGGGGTGGCAATCCTTATATCAGACAAATTAGATTTTAAACCAAAGACTGTAATAAGAGATGAAGAAGGACATTATATCCTACTTAAAGGGCCTATCCAACAAGAAGATCTAACAATTGTAAATATATGCCCCTAACATGGGAGCAGGCAATTATATAAGGCAATTAATAACAAAAGCAAAGAAACACATTGACAACAATACAATAATAGTGGGGGACTTTAACAACCCCCTGACTGAAATGGACAGATCATTTAAGCAAAAGATCAACAAAGAAATACAGACTTTAAATGACACACTGGACCTAATGGACTTTACAGACATATTCAGAACATTCCATCCCAAAGCAACAAAATAAAAATTCTTCTGTAGTGCCCATGGAACATTCTTCAGAATAGATCACATCCTAGGTTACAAATCAGGTCTCAACCGGTACCAAAAGATTGGGATCATTCCCTGCATATTTTAGACCACAATGCGTTGAAACTTGAACTCAATCACAATAGGAAAGTCAGAAAGAACTCAAATGCATGGACGCTAAGAAACATCCTACTAAGGAATGAATGTGTCAACCAGGAAATTAAAGAAGAATTTAAAAAATTCATGGAAACCAATGAAAATGAAAACACAACTGTTCAAAATCTTTGGGATACAGCAAAGGCAGTCCTAAGAGGAAAGTATATAGCAATAAAAGCCTTTGTCAAGAAAAGAGAAAGGTCTCAAATACACAACATCACACGACATCTAAAGGAGCTGGAAAAAGAACAGCAAATAAAGCCTAAACCCAGCAGGAGAGGAAAAATAATAAAGATCAGAGCAGAAATCAATGAAATAGAAACCAAAAAACAGTAGAACAGATCAATGAAACTAGGAGCTGGTTTTTGAAAGAATTTACAAGATTGATAAACCCCTGGCCAGACTTATCAAAAAGAAAAGAGAAGTGACCCAAATAAGTAAAATCATGAATGAAAGAGGAGAGATCACAAGCAACACCAAAGAAATATTAAACACATACTATCAGCAACTATATGCCAACAAATTAAATAATCTGGAAGAAATGGATGCATTCCTAGAGATGTATCAATTACCAAAACTGAACCAGGAAGAAAGAGAAAACCTGAACAGACCTAAAACCACTAAGGAAATTGAAGCAGTCATAAAAAATCTCCCAACAAAAGCCCAGGACCATATGGCTTCCCAGGGGAATTTTACCAAACATTTCAAGAAGAGTTAATACCTATTCTTCTGAAACTGTTCCAAAAAATTGAAATGGAAGGAAAACTTCCAAACTCGTTTTATGAGGCCACCATTACCTTGATCCCCAAACCAGACAAAGACCCCATCAAAAAGGAGAATTACAGACCAATATCCTTGATGAACACGGAAGCAAAAATTCTCACCAAAATAGTAGCCAATAGGATCCAACAGTACATTAAAAGGATTATTCACCACAAACAAATGGGATTTATCCCTGGGCTGCAAGGTTGGTTCAACATCCACAAATCAATCAATGTGATACAATACATTAATAAAAGAAAGAACAAGAACCATATGATCTTCTCAATAGATGCAGAAAAAGCATTTGACAAAGTACAGCATCCTCTCTTGATCAAAACTCTTCAGAGTATAGGGATAGAGAGTACATACCTCAATATCATAAAAGCCATCTATGAAAAACCCACAGCAAATATTCTCAATGGGGAAAATTGATAGCTTTCCCCCTAAGGTCAGGAATGCAGCAGGGATGGCCACTCTCACCACTGCTATTCGACATAGTATTAGAAGTCCTAGCCACAGCAATCAGACAACAAAAAGAAATCAAATACATCCAAATCGGCAAAGAAGTCAAACTCTCATTCTTTGCAGGTGATCTGATACTTTATGTGCAAAACCCAAAAGACTCCACCCCAAAACTGCTAGAACTCATACAGGAATTCAGTCAAGTTGCAAGATATAAAATCAATGCCCAGAAATCAGTGGCATTCCTATACACCAACAACAAGCCAGAAGAGAGACAAATCAAGGAGTCGATCCCATTTACAATTGCACCCAAAACCATAAGATACCTGGGAATAAATCTCACCAAAGAGGCAAAGAATCTGTACTCAGAAAAGTATAAAATACTCATGAAAGTAATTGAGGAAGACACAAAGAAATGGAAAAACGTTCCATGCTCATGAATTGGAAGAACAAATATTGTGAAATTGTCAATGCTACCAAGAGCAATCTACACATTCAATGCAATCCCCATCAAAATACCATCCACTTTTTTCAAAGAGATGGAACAAATAATCCTAAAATTTGTATGGAACAAGAAAAGACCCCCCAATAGCCAGAGGAATGTTGAACAAGAAAAGCAAAGCTGGCAGCATCACAATTCTCGACTTCAAGCTCCATTTCAAAGCTGTCATCATCAAGACAGTATGGTACTGGCTCAAAAACAGGCACATAGTTCGATGGAACAGAATAGAGAGCCCAGAAATGGACCCTCAACTCTATGGTCAACTAATCTTTGACAAAGCAGGAAAGAATGTCCAGTGGAAAAAAGACAGTCTTTGCAACAAATGGTGTTGGGAAAATTTGGACCGCCACATGCAGAAGAATGAAACTGGACCATTTCCTTACACCACACACTAAAATAGACTCAAAGTGGTTGAAAGATCCTAATGTGAGACAGAAGTCCATCAAAGTCCTAAAGGAGAACACAGGTAGCAACCTCTTCAACCTTAGCTGCAACAAAATCCTCCTAGAAACATCACCAAAGGCAAGGGAAGCAAGGGCAAAAATGTACTATTGGGACCTCATCAAGATAAGAAGCTTTTGCACAGCAAAAGAATCAGTCAACAAAACCAAAAGACAACCGACAGAGTGGCGGAATATATTTGCAAATGACATATCAGATAAAGGGCTAGTATCCAAAATCTATAAAGAACTTACTAAACTCAACACACCCAAAGAACAAATGATCCAATCAAGAAATGGGCAGAAGACATGAACAGACATTTTTCCAAAGGAGACATCCAAATGGCCAATAGACACATGAAAAAGTGATCAACATCACTCGGCATCAGGGAAATCCAAATCAAAACCTCAGTGAGATATCACCTCACACCCGTCAGAATGGCTAAAATGAACAAGTCAGGAAAGTACAGATGTTGGCGGGGATGTGGAGAAAGGGGAACCCTCCTATACTGTTGGTGGGAATGCAAGCTGATGCAACCACTCTGGAAAAGAGTATGGAGGTTCCTCAAAACATTGAAAATAGAGCTACCATATGACCCACCAATTGCACTACTGGGTATTTACCCCAAAGATACAAATGTAGGGATCCGAAGGGGTACGTGCACCCCAATATTTATAGCAGCAATGTCCACAATAGCCAAACTGTGGAAAGAGCCAAGATGTCCATCGTCAGATGAATGGATAAAGAAGAAGTGGTATATATATACAATGGAATATTATGCAGCCACCAAAAGGAATGAAATCTTGCCATTTGCAATGAAATAGATGGAATTGGAGTGTATTATGCTGAGTGAAATAAGTCAATCAGAGAAAGACAAGTATCATATGACCTCACTGATATGAGGAATTCTTAATCTCAGGAAACAAACTGAGTGTTGCTGGAGTGGTGGGGGGGTGGGAGGGCTGGGGTGCTGGGTGACAGATATTTGGGAGGGTATGTGCTATGGTGTACGCTGTGAATTTTGTAAGACTGTTTTTTAACATTATATTAAAAAAAAAAGAAGATAGCAGGAAGGGAAATTGAAGGGGGGGAATCAGAGGGGGAGACGAACCATGAGAGATCATTGACTCTGAGAAACAGACTGGGGATTCTGTGGCAGAGGGGTGGTGGATGGGTTAGCCTGGTGATGGGTATTAAAGAGGGCACGTACTGCATGGAGCACTGGGTGTTATGCATAAACAATGAATCATGGAACACTACATCAAAAACTAATGATGTAATGTATGGTGATTAACATAACATAATATAAAAAAAACACAATGAGTTACCACCTCACAGCAATCAGAATGGTTAAAATGAACAAGACAGGAAACAACATAATATAATTTCACAGGTATGAAGTCCATACACAATATTGTGCAACCATTACCACTAGAGAAATTTCTAGATTTTTGATCATCCCAAACAGAATCTGTATATTGATCAAGCAAAACTCCCCATTCTCCTCTTCCCTCAACTCTGAGTGATCTCTATTCTACTTTCTGTCTTTCTGCATTTGCCTACTATAAATACCTCATAAGTGGAATCATATAATATTTGTACTTTGGGTCTGGCTTATTTCACTTGGCATAATGTCTTCAAGGTTCATCCATGTTGTAGCCTATGCTAGAATTCCCTTCTTTTTTATGGCTGCATATTATTTCATTGTATGTATACACTATATTTTGTTTATCCATCCATCTGATGATAACATTTTGGGTTTTTCTGCATTTTGACCCTTGTGAATAATGCTACTATGAACATTGATATACACGTATGTGCTTACGGCCCTGCTTTCTGTTCTTTTGTGTATATGCCTAGGAGTGCAATTGTTGAGTCATAGGCAATTCTGTATCCTCTCTTTGTTTTTGTTTGTTTTTTTTTTTTGAAGATTTTTTTTTTATTTGACAGAGATAGACACAGTGAGAGAGGAAACAGAAGCAGAGGGAGTGGCAGAGGGAGAAGCAGGCTTCCCACCAAGAAGGGAGCCCGACATGGGATTCAATCCCAGGACCCTGGGACCATGACCTGAGCCGAAGGCAGACGCTTAACATCTGAGCCACCCAGGCACCCCTATATCCTCTTTTTGAAGAACTGCCAAACTTTTCCACGGTGGCTGCACTGTTTTACATTCCAGCCAGGAAATCTCATGTTCTTCTATTTCTCTTTATGCCAATGCCTTTTTCTTTTCTATTATTATATTTTTTTAATGATAACCATCCAGTGGGTTGGAAAGTAGTAGTGCTTTTGATCAGCATGAACCCAAAGACTAATGACAGTGAGAATCTTTTCATGTACTTATTGATTATTTATATATCTTTTTTAGAGAAATGTCTCATTTGCCCATTTTTAAATTAGGTTGTTTGTCTTTTTGTTGTTTAGTTGTAGGAGACTTTACATATTCTAGATATTATTTATTATTATGTTATGTTAGTCACCACACTAGATATTAATTTCTTATGTGACAAAAATATTTTTGTTGTGCTGTGGTTTGTCTTTTTACTCTCCTGACAGTGTCCATTGATGTACAAAGTTTTTAATTTTCATGAAGTCCAATTTATGTATTTTTTCATTTCTTCATGCTTGCATTTTGGTATTATACCTAGAAACCATGCCAAATGTAAGGTCATGAATATTTTCCTTTATATTTTTTTCCAAGATTTTTATATTTTTATCTCTTACATTTAGGTATTTGTCCATTATGAGTTAATTTTCTACATGTGTAAGGTAAGGGTCTGACCACACATTTAGCAGAAACCTCTGCCCACACCACATCTCCCGACCAGAGAGTTCTGCAAGTCTTCAGTTCTAGTGGAAGTATTATCAGGTCTCATTTAACAAGCACACCAGAGCAGACGTAGTTAATACTCACCACATTCTGTCTAGGACCAAACACTGCCCACTACGGGCAAGGAAAGCCTCTGCAGATGACTGGCCTGAAGGAGAGAGCAGCCCAAACAGCAGCAGAATGCATGCAGCACACACCATGGACACTTCCTGAAGAGCCAGGCAAAGGACAATGTATGACCTCTTCTTCATGAAGCCATTACTCTCAGGAGTAAGTAACATAATAGGCTTTACTAATATGGGGAAGAATACAGAGACCTAGACAAATTTCCAAGAGGAAGGAATTCATCCCAAAACAAAGAACAAGTAAAAGTCAAGGCCAGAGTCTGGCTTTCTTTTGACATCCATTTTCATGATAAATGTTTCTCCATCCCCTCACTTGTAATCTGCAGGTGACTTTAGGTCTGAGATGACCCCCTTTTAGGTAGCATATAGATGGGTCTTGGTGTTTGCTTGTTTGTTTAATCCACTCTGTCACCCTATGTCTTTGATTGGAGCATTAGTCCATTTACATTCAAAGTAATTATTGATAGATATGTATTTATTGCTATTTTGTTATTTATTTTGCGGTTGTTTTTGTTGTTTTTCTCTGACCCTTTCTTCTCTTTCTCTCTCATAATTTGCTGGTTTTATTAGTGAATACTTGGGTTCTTTGGTCTTTATTTTTTGCATATTTGTTACTGTTTTTTTATTTGTGGTTACCATTTGGTTTATATATAATATCTTCTGCATATAGAAGTCTATATTAAACTGATGGTCACTTATTTTTGAACTCATTCTTCTCTCCCCTCCATGTTTTAGATACTTGGTATCATCTTTTGCATCCTTTTATTTTGTGCCTCCTTTTTTTTTTTTCCTCTTACTTGTGGTTTTGTTTTCCACTCACAGAGTTCCCCTTAACGTTTCCTGCAGGGTTGATTTAGTACTCATGAATTCTTTTAACTTTTGTTCATTTGGGCAACTCTACCTCTCCTTTTTTCTCAATGATAGCCTTTCTGGATAGCACATTCTTGGCTGCATATTTTTCCCATTCTGCACATTGAATACATTATGTCACTCTCTGAGAGAAAGAAGAAAGAAAGAAAGAAAAGAAAGAAAGAAAGAAAGAAAGAAAGAAAGAAAGAAAGAAAGAAAAAGAAAGAAAGAAAGAAAGAAAGAAAGAAAGAAAGAAAGAAAGAAA
>NW_027397143.1:3439885-3514159 GCF_003265705.2 Callorhinus ursinus | reverse complement strand
AAAGAAAGAAAGAAAGAAAGAAAGAAAGAAAGAAAGAAAGAAAGAAAGAAAAAGAAAGAAAGAAAAGGAAGAGAGGAAGGAAGGAAGGAAGGAAGAAGGAAGGAAGGAAGAAAGAAGGAAGGAAGGAAAGAAAGAAATCAGCTGATAGTCTTCTGGGGTTTCCTTTGTATGTAACTGTCTTTTTCTCTCTTGCAACCTTAAAATTCTTTCTGTATCACTATTGTTTGCCATTTTAATTACTATGTGTCTTGGTGTAGACCTCGTTGGGTTGATTTTATTGGGGACTGTCTGTGCCTCCTCAATCTAAATGTCCATTTCTCTCCCCAGATTTGGGATGTTTTCAGCTATTATTTTTTCAAATACATTTTCTGTCCCCTTTCTCTGTCTTCTCCTTCTGAGATCTCTATAATGGAAATGTTATTATGCTTGATGGTGTCACTGAGTTCCCTAAGTCTAATCTCATTATACAGTATTTGTCTTTCACCTGTTGAGTTTGCTTTCCCTTACTCTATCCTCCAGGTCACTGATACATCCTCTGCTTCCTGTAGCCTACTATTTATTCCATCTATTGCATTTTAATTTTATTTATTGAGTTCTTGACCTCTGTTTTGTTATTTTTTAATCTCTTTGCCAAGGGTCTCACTGATGTCCTCCACCCTTTTCTGAAGTCCAGTGAGTATCTTTATGATCATTACTGTATTTTATTTTTTTAATTTAAATTTTGTTAGTTAACATACAGTGCAATATTGGTTTCAGGAGTAGAATTCAGTGATTCATCACTTGCATATAACACCCAGTGCTCAGTGCTCATCACAAGTGCCCTCTTTAATATCCATCACCCATCTAAGCCATCCCTCACTACCTCCCTCCAACAACCTCACTTTATCACTCTATCATTAAGAGTCACTTATGGCTTGTTTATCTCTCTCTCTCTCTTTTTTTTTTCTTTTCCCCATTCCGATATGTTCATCTGTTTGCTTTCTTAAATTCTATATATGAGTGAGATCATATGGTATTTGTCTTTCTCTAACTGAATCATTTCACTTAGCATAATACACTGTAGCTCTATCCACATCATGGCAAATGGAAAGATTTCATTCTTTTTGAAGTCTGACTAATATTCCATTGTGTGTGTGTGTGTGTGTGTGTGTGTGTGTGTGTGTCTGTCACTTCTTCTTTATCCATTCATCAGTCAATGGACATCTGGGTTCTCTCCAATTTGGCTGTTCTTAGTAATGCTGCTATAAATATCCGGGTGTGTGTACCCCTTTAAATCTGTATTTTTGTGTCCTTTGGGCAAATACCTAGTAGTGTAATTGCTGGATTGTAGGGTAGTTCTATTTTTAGCTTTTTGAGGAACATCCAAACTCTTCTCCAGAGTGGCTGCACCAGTTTGCATTCCCACCAAAAATGTAAGAGGGTTCCCCTTTCTCCACATCCTCGCCAATGCCTGTTGTTTCTTGTGTTGTTGATTTTAGCCATTCTGACAGGTGTGAGGTGGTATCTCATTGTGGTTTTGATTTGTATTTCCCTGATGATGAGTGATGTTGAGCATCTTCTCATGGGTCTGTAAGACATCTGGATGTCTGTCTCCTTTGGAAAAATGTCTATTCATGTCTTCTGCCTGTTTCTAACTGGATTATTTGTTTTTCGGGTGTTGAGGTTGATGAGTTTTTTATGGATTTTGGATCCCAACCCTTTATCCAATATGTCATTTGCAAATATCTTCTCCCATTTCATATGTCACCTTTTAGTTTTATTGATTATTTCCTTCATTGTGCAGAAGCTTTTTATCTTGATGACATCCCAATAGGGTTCACTTTTGCTTTTGTTTCCCTTGCCTCCGGAGATGTGTCTAGTAAGAAATTGCTACAGCCGAGATCACAGAGGTTTTCTCCTGTGTTTGCCTCTAAGATTTTGATGGTTTCCTGTCTCACATTTAGGTCTTTCCTCCATTTTGAATTTATTTTTGTGTATGGTGTAAGAAAGTCCAGTTTCTTAATTTTGCATGTTGCTGTCCAGTTTTCCCAACACAATTTGTTGAAGAAACTGTCCTTTTTCCATTCAATATTCTTTCCTACTTTGTCGAATATTAGTTGACCGCATAGTTGTGGGTCCATTTCTGGGTTCTCTAATCTGTTCCATTGATCTGTATGTCTGTTTTTGTGCCAGGGTCCTAAGAAGGATATTGGGGTTTGGAGTTGATGGCCAAGAAAGAATTCTTGTGACATCTCTGGTGCAAAAAGGTGGTTTTATTAAACCATGGGGACAGGACCTGTGGGTAGAAGGAGCTGCACTGGGGTCATGAGGAGTGGCTGATTATATACTTTGAAGTTGGAAAGGGGTTAGGGTTAGCATAAATCTCTAAGGAATTTGGAAGCAAGGTTTCTAGGACCTGAGGGGGCTAGCTATTGTTAGGAAAGGTCATTTATTACTGTCTAATAAAGGTCATTTATTACCTTAGGTATGAGACCCTTCAGATGTATATCAGTGGGTCATATGCTTGGGGGATGTTTGCCAACATGTATCTTGCAGGGGGTTGAAATAAAGGAAGTTTCCAAAGGAATTTTTATATGTTTTTTTTTTTAATTTTTATATGTCAAAGTAGACTTACAGGATCCTGGGGGGGAGGGGCTAAGATTGTCTTTTGATTAACCTGGAGGCAGCTGAGTTCCTAGAGGAATATCATTCTGTTTGTTTCAAGGACTTGTCAATGGGCTGTAAGTAGTAAGGAAATTTAATTTTTCTTTTGCCTTTGTTTCCCACATCACCAATACTGGTGATAACGGATGATTACAAAGCTGATGACTACAGCTTTGTAATACAGCTTAAAGTCTGAAACTGTGATGCCTCCAGCATTGTTTTTCATTTTCAAGATTTTGTTGCTTTTTGGAGTATTTTGTGGTTCCATATAAATTTTAGGATTGTTTATTCCAGCTCACTGAAAAATGTTGGTGTTATTTTGATAAGGTTTGCATTAAATGTGTAGATTGCTTTGGGTAGTATAGACATTTTAACAATGTTTGTTCTTCCAATCCATGAACATGCAATGCTTTTCTGTTTCTTTGTGTCTTTTTCAATTTCTTTCATAAGTGTTCTATAGTTTCAGAGTACAGATTCTTTACCTCTTTGGTTAGGTTTATTCCTAGGTATCTTACTGCTTTTGGTGCAATTGCAAATACAATTTATTCCTTGATTTCTTTTTCTGCTGCTTGATTATTGGTGTATAGAAATGCAATAGATTTCTCTACATTGTAAGATCATTTAAATTCTGTATCAGGCATACTACTTATTTTTGTTTCACTTAGATCTCTTGCTGTTGATTTTATCCTATCTTTCATCTGGGACATATTCCTCTGTCTCCTCCTTTTGTCCTCTCAGTCTCTTTTCTGCATGTTAGGAAAGTCAGCTATATTTTCTGCTCTTGAAAATAGTGGCTTTATGAAGAAGAGGTCCTGTAGTTCCCTGCAGTGCAATGTCCCTTATTGACAAGAACCTAGCACTTCACGGGGAGTGCCTAATGTATATTGTTTGCATTATATTCTGCTTGAGTCACTTGTTTTCCTTTCAGTCTTGACATCTGCAGTGACTCTATTCCTGTTGTGAGCTGTGCTTGCTTTCTTTGATGTTTGTGAGACCCAGACAGGCAAGCTCTGAGAGGGTGTGATAGCAGAAGGGTTTTGGGTGGAGAGGTGGTATTAGCAAAATTTGCATTGAAATAAAAATTGCATTGAGCTGCTAGTCCTAGGCTAGAACCCCATAGCCGGTGCCCACCTGGGGGCACAGCAGTGCTGAGGCAGTGGATGGGTGAGGCATGTGTAGGGTCAACAAAAGTTGCACTGAACACATGGCCCGAGGTCAGCAGTCTTGGAGTGGGTGACCCCTCAGGAAAACTAGTGTGTGGGGTGCACTGCAAGCAGTCTAGGTAGCATGTGTCTGACAGCTTTTTTGTTCCAAAAGAAGCCTCCCAACATGCTCTGAAATCAGTATAAACAGATCTCCCTCCCATCGTGCAAGCTGTGGCTTCTATATTGCCTCTCCTTGGGCTGTTGTCTCTTTAAGGGCAGGGACTCAACTATCACTTTCCAGCCTCACCCAGTGCTGAGTCAGCTGAGCTTTAAAGCTCCAGGATCCAATGTAGTTTGGAGTTTTTTTGTTTGGTGGGTTGGTTGCGGTTTTTTGTTTTGTTTTGTTTGTTTTGTTTTGTTTTGTTTTGTTTTGTTTTGTTTTGTTAAGTACTATTGGGGTTCAGAGCCGACAGCCAAGAAAAAATCTTGAGATGTCTTTGGCACAAAAAAGGTGGTTTTATTAAAGGATGGGGACAGGACCCAGGGGCATAAAGAGCTGCCGGCTGCTGCTTGCAGCCCAGGGATTGTGAGGAGCAACTGATTAGATACTTTGGGGTTGGGAAAGTAAAGATAAGAGAAGTTCCAAAAGGACTTTCATATGCTAAAGACTCACAAGATCCTGGAGGCCTTGCTATTGTCAAAAAGGTTGTTTTTCCTTCCAGCAGGTCTTCAATGTTAAGACAGTTGGGAGTTTCCTGGAGGAATGTCATACTCTGCCTTCCTCAAGTATTTGTCAATGGGCTGCAGGTTATAAGAAAAGTTAATTTTATCTGCATTTCCTTCTGCCTTTGTTTCCCACATCAGGAGGACCCTAAACTCGCCTCATCCTACATTTACAACTAGATATCACTCACATACTGATGTGGGAAACAAAGGCAAAAGAAAAAATTAAATTTCCTTACTGCCTACAGCTGATTGGCAAGTCCTTGAAACAGGCAGAGTGATCTTCCTCTAGGAACTCAGCTGCCTCCAGGTTAATACTTTGTTAAGGGCAAATCTTAGCCCAACCCCCAGGATCCTGTAAGTCTACTTTAACGTATAAAAATTCCTTTGGAAACTTCCTTTATCTCTCAAATCCCCCAAGATACATGTTGACAATCATCCCTCAAGCGTACAACCCACTGATATACACCTGAAGGGTCTCATGACTTTTACTAAGCAGTAACAATTGACCTTTTTCTAACAACAACTAGCCCCTTCAATGTCCTGGAAACTTTGTTTCCAAAATACCTTGGAGGCTTGTGCTGTCCCTAACCCCGTCTCAACTTGAAAGTATATAATCAGCCATTCGTCATGACACCAGGGCAGCTCTTCCTGCCCATTGGTCTTGTTCCCATGCTTTAATAAAACCACTTTTTTGCACCAAAGACATCTCAAGATTCTTTCTTGGCCATCAGCTCTGAACCCAACCTTTTCCTACATCAGTGTGAGTAGATAAACCAGAGAGTGAGCAGAAGACTGGCAGAACAAACTCCACAACTAGATGTAGAGAAGAAGCCACATCAGAGATGTTAGGAGGGGCAGAAATAGTGGTCAGGAGCTGTCTGCAGGCAGGAAGGGAGTGGCAGTTGTGGAGAGGGGAAAGCACCAGGGAGGCCACACAGGGAAAACAAATCCCCATAACGTCTGACCTTGAAAACCCAAGGGGTTGAATTCTATAACTGTATAACCAGCGACTCGTGATGTGGGAAACAAAGGCAGAAGGAAATGAAGATAAAATTAAATGTCCTTATAACCTACAGCCCACTGACAAATACTTGAGGCAGGCAGAGTATGATATTCCTCCAGGAAACTCCCAACTGTCTTAACATTGAAGACTTGCTGGAAGAAAAAACCTTAGTTTGACAATAGCAAGGCCTCCAGGGTCTTGTGAGTCTTTAGCATATGAAAGTCCTTTTGGAACTTCCCTTAACTTTACCTGCCCCAACCCCAAATTATCTATCAGTTACCCCTCATAAGAGGCCCAGCAGCAGCTTTTCCTGCTCAATGGTCCGATCCTGGTGCTTTCAGAAAACCACCTTTTTGCGCCAAAGATGTCTCAAGAATTCTTTCTTGGCCATCAGCTCAGGACCTCACCAACACTACTCCAAAACTACCTCACTCCTACACAGCCATCTTGCACCACCATCTTGTTTTCTAATTTAAAAACAGTAGAATTCACAAATCTTAATAATACAGCTTTATGCACTCATGTAAATGTCACTGATGTCCCTCACCATAAAAAATTATTTCATACAGTTTTCTAGTTATTGCTTCCCAGAAATTACATTTTTTGTCAACAGCTAGACCCCGAGACCTGACCTTTACTGCCCACCTGCTTATACTCACCGACCTGGGTGTCCATATTTTTCTTTAAGCTCTTCTTTCCAGCTTATCTCGTAACTGAGGCACGTGGAAAGTGAAACTGGCCTTTGAGTAATAAAGAATGCCCTGACAAGACCTCCAGACAGTCTAGGCCACCCACACCAGTTTGAACTTAACCCCTGACTCCCACCTGTGCAGATGGACCTTGGAGTGATCTCTAGAATGACCAACAACTACCTTTACCTCATTATAATACTAAAATCTCTGCGCAAGGAGGAGCACAAGCTTCATTTACATAACATAAAATGTGTGTATAAGTGTGTTTCCTTAAGGTGCACACACAACCTTATGCTCATCTCTGCATGTGGTGACCAGGTTTCCTCATCTAAATATTCATCCTAACCTTAAATAAAAGGAACCCATCTACCCTGGCTTGGGGAGCCATGGCTTTGGAAGGTATTCCCTGTGATCTCCTTATTTGCTGCAAATAAAGTTCCCTTTATGCCACAACTAAACCTGATGCCCATCCTAACTCACCAAGGAGCAAACTCACGTTGGTTTGGTTACATTTTCACTTCTACCACCATAGGTTAGTTTTGCTTGTTTTTTGAACTTCTAATTAATTATTGATATCATGAAGTGTCTATTTTATATCTAATTTTATCTCACACATATAGTTGCATGAATTCCATTATGTGAAAATAATGGAATTATTTTCTAATTCCTATTCTAACCTATTTAATACGGAGTTTTCTAAACCATTTTTTTTTTTTTACTATTTTACAATCCAACCGGTAATAATGAGATTTCCAATTAATCCACGTTGTTCCCAAACCCTGGTGTTGACAATCTTTTAAATTTTAGGTATTGTAGTATCTTATTTTGATTTTAATTGTCATGTCCCTTTTGGCAATATTTTTATATGATTTTTGGCATGTCAGCCATGTGGATATTTTCATTCTTTGCATTATTATGCAGTTCCTATACAAATATTTTTCCCATTTGTTTATTGGGGTATTTCCATTTTTTATTTATATGAGTTCTTCATATAGCATGGATATAAGACCTTTGACAGATATATGTTCTACTGGGGTGAGGAAAAGATGGTGGAGGAGAAGGGTACCCTATACCAACCAGTCCCTGAATTGAGCTGGATATCTACCAGACAACTCTGAACACCCACAAAATCAGCCTGAGATGTAAGAAGATATATCTGGATCTCTACAAACAGAATATACCCAGTGGTTGGTTTTGAGGTATGAAGTGGAAGCCATGATTCCACGGGCACATATTAGAAGATAAATGGAAGGGAGAGGGAGCAAAGCCGTTGAGATCCTACATCACCAGTGAGCGATAGCCTCACTTGCTAGGGACTGAGCATAGACTCGCAGACTGGTAGCAGTGGGGAAAGAACTTTAGGGCAGCCCCCAGACTGAAACTCGGAGCAGCAGGGCCACACATGCAAACTGGAGGAGGCTGTTGGTTTTAGAAGCACAAAGGGCAAAGACGAGCCCTACAGGGAGGTGAGGACTTGGAGTACTACTGAGAGGCTCACAAACCAGGATGCTGCAGTTTTTGGCAGCATAGACAGGAATGGAGAGAGTGGCCTGGAGTGCTCACTGAAGAACTCTGTTCTCAAGCAGAGGATCGGAAAAGATCTCTTCTGCTCTGACTCTCTGAAGAGATGTGGAAAGCCACCAGGGAAAGCTGCCAGAGAACAAACACCCCAAAAAATCAGTTTTAACAGAGCCCATCCCCCCCACAGGGGCAGGGCAACTCTGCTCAAACAAGGTTGCCTGAGTAACAGCACGGCAGGCCCCTCCCCCAGAAGACAGGTTGGGAGAACAAGAGGCTGACAATCCTAAGGTCCCTATAAAACAGTTGCATCTTGTTTGGGTTGTGGTCAATAATTTGGACCATGTACATTCCCACAACCACCCCTCAACAGAATGACTGGGA
Source organism: Callorhinus ursinus (assembly GCF_003265705.2). Lineage (NCBI taxonomy): Eukaryota > Metazoa > Chordata > Mammalia > Carnivora > Otariidae > Callorhinus > Callorhinus ursinus. Next base: position 3,506,048 of record NW_027397143.1, on the reverse strand, counting down.
GAAGGAACCCCCAAAATAGTAAAGATTCAGAGAACGTAACTTCTGCCACAGATTTACAAATGGATACAGATAAAACCAAGATGTCAGAAATGAAATTCAGGGTAGCAGTTCTGAAGACAATAGCTAGAATGGAGAAATCGATTAACGGCAACATAGAGTCTCTAAGGGCAGAAATGAAAGCTGAACTGGAAGAACTTAAAAATGCTATCAATGAGATCCAATCTAATCTAGATTATCTAACAACTATGGTAAGCGAGGCAGAAGAATGAATTAGTGATCTAGAAGACCAACTGATAGAAAAGAAGGATAAAGAGGAGGCCAGGGAGAAACAACTCAAAATCAATGAAAACAGAATCAGAGAAATAAGTGACACCATGAAACATTACAATGTCAGAATTATTGGGATCCCTGAGGGGGTGGAGAGATAGAGAGAACTAGAAGATATATTTGAGCAAATCATAACTGAGAACTTCCTTAATCTGGGGAATGAAACAAACATTTATGTCCTAGAGGCAGACAGGACCCCTCCCAAGATCAAGGAAAACAGGCCAATGCCCTGGCATGTCATAGTAAAACTTGCAAATCTTAGAACCAAACCATCTTAAGGGCAGTTAGGGGGAAGAGATTCCTTATGTACAGAGGGAGGAAGATCAGAATAATGTTAGACCTATCCACAGACACCTGGAAAGCCAGAAAGGGCTAGAAAGACATATTCAGAGCAGTAAATGAGAAGAACATGCACCCAAGAATACTTCATCCGGCAAGGCTGTCATTTAGAATGGATGGAGAGATGCAGAGCTTCCAAGACTGGCAGAAACTGAAAGAGTATGTGACCACTAAGTCAGCCCTGCAAGAAATATTAAGGGGGGGGTTCTATAAAAGGTGAAAGACCCCAAGAGTGATATAGAACAGAAATTTACAGAGGCAATCTATAGAAACAAGGACTTCACAGGCAACATGATGACAATAAATTCATATCTTTTAATAATCACTCTCAATGTGAATGGCCTAAATGCTCCCATAAAACGGCACAGGGTTGTAGACTGGATAAAAAGACAGGACCCATCCATGTGCTGTCTACAAGAGACTCATTCTGAACCTAAAGATACATCCAGACTGAAAGTGAAGGGATGGAGAACCATCTTCCATGCCAGCGGACCTCAAAAAAAGATGGGGTTGCAATTCGTATATCAGACAAATTAGATTTTAAACTAAAGACTGTAGTTAGAGACACAGAAGGACACTATATCATTCTTAAAGGGTCTACCCAAAAGATCTAACAATTGTAAATATCTACACCTTCAACATGGGAGCAGCCATCTACATAAGCCAAATGTTCACCAAAGTAAAGAGTCACATTGATAACAATACGTTAATTGTAGGAGACTGCAATACTCCACTCTCAGCAATAGACAGATCATCTAAGCAGAAAATCAAAAAGAAACAAGAGCTTTGAATGACATACTGAACCAGATGGACCTCATATATATATATAGAACATTCCACCCTAAAACAACAGAATACTCATTCTTCTCTAGCACACATGGAACTTTCTCCAGAATAAACCACATATTGGGTCACAAATCAGGTCTCAACTGATACCAAAGTATTGAGATTATTTCCTGCATATTCTCAGACCATAATGCTTTAAAACTGGAACTCAATAACAAGAAAACATTTGGAAAAAATTCAAACACTAGGAAGCTATAGACCACTCTGCTCAAGAATGTTTGGGTCAACCAGGAAATCAAAGAACTTAAACAATTCATGGAAACCAATGAGAACGAAAACACATCAGTCCAAAACGTATGGGATACTGCAATGGTGGTCCTAAGGGAGAAATTCATAGCCATCGAAGACTCACTCAAAAAAACAGAAAAATCCTGAATACAAAAAATATCTTTACACCTTACAGAACTAGAGAAAAAGCAACAAATGATACCTAAGCCACGTATTAGAAGAGAAATAATTAGAATTAAAGCAGAGATCAATGAATTAGAAACAAGGAACACAGTAGATCAGATCAAGGAAACTAGAAGCTGGTTCTCTGAAAGAAATAATAAGATCAATAAACCACTGGCCATACTTATCCAAAAGAAAAGAGAAAGAATCCAAATTAATAAAATTATGAATGAAAAGGGAGAGATCACGAATAACACCAAGGAAATAGAAACAATTATTAGAAATTATTATCAACAAATAATTGTGCCAAAAAATTAAGCAAACTGGAAGGAATGGATGCCTTCCTGGAAACCTATAAACTCCCAAAACTAAAACAGGAAGAAATTGACAACCTGAACAGGCCAATAACCAGTAACGAGATTGAAGCAGTGATCCAAAACCTCCCAAAAAACAAGAGACCAGGGCCTGATGGATTCCCTGGGGAATTCTACCAAACATTAAAAGAAGAAATAATACCTATTCTCCTGAAGTTGTTTGAAGAAATAGAAACAGAAGGGAGGCTTCCAGACTCATTCTATGAGGCCAGCATTACCTTAATCCCCAAACCAGGCAAAGAGCCCATCCACAAAGAGAATTTCAGACCAATATCCCTAATGAATATGGATTCCAAAATTCTCAAAAAAATCCTAGCTAATAGGATCCAACAATACATTAAAAGTATCATCCACCACGACCAAGTGGGATTTATCCTCGGGATGCAAGGATGGTTCAACATTTGCAAATCAATTAATGAGATAGAACACATTAATAAGAGGAAAGACAAGAACCATATTGTCCTCACCTCAAGGATGCCCACTCTCACCACTATTATTCAACATGGTACTAGAAGTCCTAGTCACAGCTATCAGACAACAAAAAGAAATAAAAGGTATTCACATTGGCAAAGAAGAAATCAAACTCTCTCTTTGCAGATGACATAATACTTTATGTGGAAAACCCAAAGTACTCCGCCCCCAAATTACTAGAATTCATACAGCAATTCAGTAATGTGGCAGGATACAAAATCAACAGACAGAAATCAATTGCTTTCTTATACACTAAAAATGCAACTGTAGAAAGAGAAATTAGAGCATCGATTTCATTTACAATAGTACCAAAAACCATAAGATACCTCGGAATAAACCTAACCAAAGAGGTAAAATATCTATACTCTAGGAACTACAGAACACTCATGAAAGAAATTGAAGAAGACACAAAAAGATGGAAAAGCATTCCATGCTCATGGATCAGAAGAATAAACATTGGTAAAATGTCTATGCTATCCAGAGCAATCTATACCATCAATGCCATTCCGATCAGAGTTCCAGTGACATTTTTCAAGGTGCTGGAACAAACAATCCTAAAATTTGTATGGAATCAGAAAAGACCCTGAATCACCAAGGAAAGGTTGAAAAAGAAAAACAAGGCTGGGAGCATTAAGTTGCCCGATTTCAAGCTTTATTACAGTGATCAACAAGACAGCATGGTACTGGCACAAAAACAGACAATAGACCAATGGAACAGAATAGAGAGCCCAGATATGAACCCTCAACCCTATGTGGTCAAGTAATCTTCGACAAAGCAGGAAAAAAATATGCAATGGAACAAAGACAGTCTCTTCAATAAATGGTGCTGGGAAAATTGGACAGCTATGTACAGAAGAATGAAACTTGGAGACGCAGCAAGATGGCAGAGGAGTAGGAGACCTGGATTTGTCTGGTCTCAGAAATTCAGCTGGATAGGGATCAAACATTCTGAACACCAAACTCAAAAGGAGATTGAAGAGAAGAATAGCAACAACTCTCTGAACAGAAAAGCTACCACTTACTGGAAGGTAGAACATGCGGAGAAGTGAATCTGAGGCGATATTCGGGAGGATAGATGGCAGGGTAGGTGGCCTCCGTCAGCCGCTTCTGGCAAGTGATAGAGCCACAGAACACAAAATCGGAACTTTTAGAAGTCGGCTCCGCTGAGGGACGTCGCTCCAGTGGCTAAGCTGGAGGTGGAACCCTCACAGGACAGTGTGGTCTCAGGACCCTCGGGGTCCCAGAAAGACCAGGGGTGCCGGAGTGCGGCAGAGCTCCCAGGTATCAGAGCGGGGAAGCTGGCTGCAGAGACGGAGCCAAGGCACGGGCTCCCAGCTCAGCATGGCCATAAACTGTGATCTGTGGCCCAGTTGGGCCACTGCTCCTCCAGCGGGGACCCAACAAGCAGCAGAGCCAGGGAGACTCCCCTTCCTCCCACGGGAGGAGTGGCATGGGAGCGCAGAGCAGGGATCTGCTGGGTTTGGAGACTGCACACGGGGTCGGGTGTCAGAGATAGAAACACTCGGTCACAGGCCGGGTGAACACTGAGTGTGGCTGGAGACTAGGGAGGCGGGAGTGACTGCTTTTCTCTGGGGGTGCACTGAGGAGTGGGGCCCCGAGTTCTCAGATCCTCCGGGCGGAGATTGGGAAGCCACCATTTTCACCCTGGTCCTCCAAAGCTGTACCGAGAGCTTGCAGGGAACAAAAGCTCCTGAGAGCAAACCTGAGCAGATTGCGTAGCCGGGAACGACAAGGGCGGGGCAATTCCGCCTCCAGCAAAGATGTTTGGGAACCACGGCAACAGGTCCCTCCCCCAGAAGATCAGCACGAACAGCCAGCAAGCCCAGTTTGTTCTCTCAAGGAGAACAGGAGAACTCCAGTGCTACGGGAATACTGCACATAGAATTCATGGCTTTTTTACCATGATTCATTAGTTTTTTAAAGTTAATTTTTTTAACTGTTTTATTTTGAATTTTTCTTTTTCCCTTTTCAACCAACATCTTATCAATTCCTTTATTAAAAAAATATTTTTTATTTTTCATTTTTAGAGTCATATTTTATCCCTTCATACTAGTAACCCTTATTTTTGGCATATATATATAACTTGTTCTTTCTTTAAAATTTTGAGATAGTTTCTTCTAACAGATGAAAATATACCCTAAATCACTACTGTATGCTTTGTTCTAGTCTCCTGCTTGATCACATTCTCTCCCTTTTTTTTCTTTCCTTTTCTCTTTTTTTAAATATTCCTCTTTCTTTTTTCAAACAACTTCTTATCTTATCAATTCCTTTTATAAAATCTTTTATAATTTTCATCTTTACAGTCATTTTCCATACCTGCATTGTATCAACCCTTATTTTGTACATATATAAGTCTTTCTGCCTTTAAAATTTTAGGAGGCACTTTCTTCTCACAGACCGAAATAGGCCCAAAATCTACTGTGTGGCACTGATCTATGCACACCTGATCATATTTGATCATATTCTGTTTTTTTTTGTTTTGTTCTGTTTTTGTTTGTTTTTATCTTTTTCTTTATCTTTTATTTCCTCTTTCTTTTTTCTTTCGTTCCCTTCCTTTTCCCCAGGTTTCAGGTATTTTCTGATTTGTATAGAGTATATTTGCTGGGGACATTGTTAACCTGTTAGCATTTTGTTCTCTCATTCATCTATTCTCCTCTGGACAAAATGACAAGATGAAAAGAATGACCTCAGCAAAAAGAACAAGAGGTAGTACCGTCTGCCAGGGACTTACTCAATATGGACATTACTACGATGTCGGACGTAGAGTTCAGAATCATGATTTTAAAGATACTAGCTGGGCTTGAAAAAAGCGTGGAAGTTATTAGAGAAACCTTTCTGGAGAAATAAAAGAACTAAAATCTAACCAGGTCAAAATCAAAAAAGGCTATTAATGAGGTGCAATCAAAAATGGGGGCACTAACTGCTAGGATAAATGAGGCAGAAGAGAGAATCAGCGATATAGAAGACCAAATGATGGAAAATAAAGAGGCTGAGAAAAAGAGACATAAACAACTACAGGATCAAGGGGGCAGAATTCGAGAGATAAGCGATACAATAAGATGAAACAATATTAGAATAATTGGGATCCCAGAAGAAGAAAGAGAGAGAGGGGCAGAAGGTATATTGGAGCAAATAATAGCAGAGAACTTCCCTAATGTGAGGAAGGAAACAGGCATCAAAATTCAGGAGCACAGAGAACCCCTCTCAAAATCAATAAAAATAAGTCAACAACCCGACATCTAATAGTAAAACTTACATGTCTCAGAGACAAAGAGAAAATCCTGAAAGCAGCTCAGGAGAAGAGATATGTAAACTATAATGGTGGAAACATTAGATTGGCAACAAACCTATCCACAGCCAACTGGCAGGCCAGAAAGGATGGGCATGATATCTTCAGAGCTCTAAACGAGAAAAATATGCAGCCAAGAATACTATATCCAGCTAGGCTATCATTGAAAATAGAAGGACAGATAAAAAGCTTCCAGGACAAACAAAAACTAAAGGAATTTGCAAACACGAAACCAGCCCTACAAGAAATATTGAAAGAGGTCCTCTAAGCAAAAACAGAGCCTAAAAGCAGCATGGATCAGAAAGGAACAGAGACAATATACAGTAACAGTCACCTTACAGGCAATACAATGGCACTAAATTCATACCTTTCAATAGTTACCCCTGAATGTAAATGGGCTAAATGCCCCAATCAAAAGACACAGGCTATCAGATTGGATTAAAAAACAAGACCCATCAATATGTTGTCTGCAAGAGACTCATTTTAGACCTAAATACACCCCCAGATTGAAAGTGAGGGGGTGGAAAACAATTTGCCATGCTAATGGACACCAAAAGAAAGCTGGGGTGGCAATCCTTATATCAGACAAACTAGATTTTAAAACAAAGACTGTAATAAGAGATGAAGAAGGACACTATATCCTACTTAAAGGGTCTATCGAACAAGAAGATCTAACAATTGTAAATATCTATGCCCCTAACTGGGAGCAGCCAATTATATAAGGCAATTAATAACAAAAGCAAAGAAACTCATTGACAACAATACAATAATAGTGGGGGACTTTAACACCCCCCTGACTGAAATGGACAGATCATCTAAACCAAAGATCAACAAGGAAATAAAGACTTTAAATGACACACTGGACCAAATGGACTTTACAGACATATTCAGAACATTCCATCCCAAAGCAACGGAATTGACATTCTTCTCTAGTGCCCACGGAACATTCTCCAGAATTGATCACATCCTAGGTCACAAATCAGGTCTCAACCGGTACCAAAAGATTGGGATTATTCCCTGCATATTGTCAGACCACAATGCTTTGAAACTAGAACTCAATCACAAGAGGAAAGTCGGAAAGAATTCAAATACATGGAGGCTAAAAAGCATCCTACTAAAGAATGAATGGGTCAACCAGGAAATTAAAGAAGAATTAAAAACATTCATGGAAACCAATGAAAATGAAAACACAACTGTTCAAATCTTTGGGATGCAGCAAAGGCAGTCCTGAGAGGAAAGTATATACCAATACAAACCTTTCTCAAGAAACAAGAAAGGTCTCAAGTACACAACCTAACCCTACACCTAAAGGAGCTGGAGAAAGAACAGCAAATAAAGCCTAAACCCAGCAGGAGAAGAGAAATAATAAAGATCAGAGCAGAAATCAATGAAATAGAAGGCAAAAGAACAGTAGAACAGATCAACGAAACTAGGAGTTGGTTCTTTGAAAGAATTAACAAGATTGAGAAACCCCTGGCCAGACTTATCAAAAAAAAAAAAAAAAAGAGAGAGAGAGAAATGACCCAAATCAACAAAATCATGAATGAAAGAGGAGAGATCACAACCAACACCAAAGAAATACAAACAATTATAAGAACATACTACGAGCAACTCTATGCCAGCAAATTAGATAACCTGGAAGGAATGGATGCATTCCTAGAGATGTGTCAACTACCAAAATTAAACCAGGAAGAAATAGAAAACCTGAACAGACCTATAACCCCCGAGGAAATTGAAGCAGTCATCAAAACTCTCCCAACAAACAAAAGCCCAGGGCCAGATGGCTTCCCAGGGGAATTCTATCACACATTTAAAGAAGATTTAATACCTATTCTCCTGAAACTGTTCCAAAAAATAGAAATGGAAGGAAAACTTCCAAACTCATTTTATGAGGCCACCATTACCTTGATCCCAAAACCAGACAAAGACCCCATCAAAAAGGAGAATTAGAGACCAATATCCTTGATGAACATGGATGCAAAATTTCTCACCAAAATACTAGCCAAAAGGATCCAACAGTACATTAAAAAGATTATTCACCATGACCAAGTGGGATTTATCCCTGGGCTGCAAGGCTGGTTCAACATCTGCAAATCAATCAACGTGATACAATACATTAACAAAAGAAAGAACAAGAATCATATGATCCTCTCAATAGATGCAGAAAAAGCATTTGACAAAGTACAACATCCTTTCTTGATCAAAACTCTTCAGAGTACAGGGATAGAGGGGACATACCTCAATATCATAAAAGCCATCTATGAAAAACCTACAGCGGATATCATTCTCAATGGGGAAAAGCTGAGAGCTTTCCCCCTAAGGTCAGGAACGCGGCAGGGATGTCCACTCTCACCACTGTTATTCAACATAGTATTAGAAGTCCTAGCCACAGCAATCAGACAACAAAAAGAAATCAAAGGCATCCAAATCGGCAAAGAGGAAGTCAAACTCTCACTCTTTGCAGATGATATGATACTGTATGTGGAAAACCCAAAAGACTCCACCCCAAAACTGCTAGAACTCATACAGGAATTCAATCAAGTAGCAGGCTATAAAATCAATGCCCAGAAATCAGTGGCATTCCTATACACCAACAACAAGCCAGAAGAGAGACAAATCAAGGAGTCGATCCCATTTACAATTGCACCCAAAATCATAAGATACCTAGGAATAAATTTAGCCAAAGAGGCAAAGGATCTGTACTCAGAAAAGTATAAAATACTCATGAAAGAAATTGAAGAAGACACAAAGAAATGGAAAAATGTTCCATGCTCATGGATTGGAAGAACAAACATTGTGAAGATGCCAATGCTACCTAGAGCGATCTACACATTCAATGCAATCCCCATCAAAATACCATCCACCTTTTTCAAAGAAATAGAACAAATAATCCTAAAATTTGTATGGAACCAGAAGAGACCCCGAATAGCCAGAGAAATATTGAAAAAGAAAAGCAAAGCTGGCGGCATCACAATTCCGGACTTCCAGCTCTATTACAAAGCTGTCATCATCAAGACAGTATGGTACTGGCACAAAAACAGACACATAGATCAATGGAACAGAATCGAGAGCCCAGAAATGGACCCTCAACTCTATGGTCAACGAATCTTTGACAAAGCAGGAAAGAATGTCCAATGGCAAAAAGACAGTCTCTTCAACAAATGGTGTTGGGAAAATTGGACAGCCACATGCAGAAGAATGAAAGTGGACCATTTCCTTACACCACACACAAAAATAGACTCCAAATGGTTGAAAGACCTAAACGTGAGACAGGAGTCCATCAACATCCTAAAGGAGAACACAGGCAGCAACCTCTTCGACCTCAGCCACAGCAACCTCTTCCTAGAAACATCACCAAAAGCAAGGGAAGCCAGGGCAAAAATGAACTATTGGGACTTCATCAAGATAAAAAGCTTTTGCACAGCAAAAGAAACAGTCCACAAAACCAAAAGACAACCGACTGAATGGGAGAAAATATTTGCAAATGACATATCAGATAAAGGGCTAGTATCCAAAATCTATAAAGGACTTATCAAACTCAACACCCAACGAACAAATAATCCAATCAAGAAATGGGCAGAAGACATGAACAGACATTTTTCCAAAGAAGACATCCAAATGGCCAACAGACACATGAAAAAGTGCTCAACATCGCTCGGCATCAGGGAAATCCAAATCAAAACCTCCATGAGATACCACCTCACACCCGTCAGAACAGCTAAAATTAACAAGTCAGGAAACGACAGATGTTGGCGGGGATGTGGAGAAAGGGGAACCCTCCTACACTGTTGGTGGAAATGCAAGCTTGTGCAAACCCTCTGGAAAACAGTATGGAGGTTCCTCAAACAGTTGAAAATAGAGCTACCATACGATCCAGCAATTGCACTACTGGGTATTTACCACAAAGATACAAATGTAGGGGTCCGAATGGGTACGTGCACTCCATTGTTTATAGCAGCAATGTCCACAATAGCCAAACTGTGGAAAGAGCCAAATGTCCATCGACAGATGAATGGATAAAGAAGAGGTGGTATACATACACAATGGAATATTATGCAGCCATCAAAAGGAATGAAATTTTGCCATTTGCAACTACGTGGATGGAACTGGAGGGTGTTATGCTGCGTGAAATAAGTCAATCAGAGAAAGACATGTATCATATGACCTCACTGATATGAGGAATTCTTAATCTCAGGAAACAAACTGAGGTTTGCTAGAGTGGTGGGGGTTGGGAGTGATGGGGTGGCTGGGTGATAGACATTGGGGAGGGTATGTGCTATGGTGAGCACTGTGAATTGTACAAGACTGATGAATCACGGATCTGTACTTCTGAAACAAATAATGCAATATACATTAAGAAAAAAAAAAAGAAGAAGAAGATAGCAGGAGGGGAAGAATGAAGGGGAGTAAGTCAGAGGGGGAGACGAACCTTGGGACACGATGGACTCTGAAAAACAAACTGAGGGTTCCGGAGGGGAGGAGGGTGGGGGGATGGGTTAACCTGGTGATGGGTATTAAAGAGGGCACATTCTGCGTGGAGCACCAGGTGCTATGCACAAACAATGAATCATGGAACACTACATCAAAAATTAATGATGTAATGTATGGTGATTAACATAACAATAAAAATTATTTTAAAAAAGAAAGAAAAAGATAAAAAATGATAAAAACAAACAAAAACAGAACAAAACCAAAAAAAGCAGAATATGATAAAATCTGATCAGGCTGGTACATAGATCAATGCCACACACTAGATTTTGGGTGTATTTTGGTCTCTTAGAAGAAAGTGTTCAGAGAGTTGTTGTTATTCTTTTCTTCCATCTCCTGTTGAGTTCGTAGTTGTTCAGAATTGTTTGACACCTATCTAGCTGTATTCCTGAGACCAGATGAAATCCAGGTCTCCTAGTCCTCTGCCATCTTGCTCCGCCCCTCAAATTTAATTTTTTCTCATTCATTTTCTTTCATTTCTTCACTGATTTTTTCATTTATTTAAACATTGTTTAAATTTATTTTTCATTTTAAAAGTTTATACTTAAACTCCAGGTGGTAAACATACAGTGTAATATCAGTTTCAGGTGTACAATTTAGTGATACAACACTCCCATATAACACCCGGTGCTCATCACAACATTCCCTTTTTATACTGCCTTGTTTTCATGTTCATGTTTCTTGCCTTTTCATTTTTCTCTAATCTAAAAAATAAAATTTACCCACAAATTTTCAAAGTCAATGTAACAAGGTGGTTTAGATTTTGTGGAAAGTTGCATTGATTGTTAAATATGGTTGATATTTGGCACTTTATGATATTGAATATTCTGATTTACAAATATCCTATGTACTGCTACTGATGAAGGTTAGTTGGAAGACAGGCAGGGACGAGGGGCCCCAGCCCTAAGAGGAAACTACCCTTAAAAGGATTTTGCACCAGACTGTTGAATCACAGATCTGTACTTCTGAAACAAATAACGCAACATATTTTAAGAAAAAAGGAAAAGAAGAAGATAACAGGAGAGGAAGAAAAGGGGAGTATGTCAGAGGGGGAGACGAACCATGAGAGATGATGGACTCTGAAAAACTGAGGGTTCTAGAGGGTAGGGGGGTGGGGGGATGGGTTAGCCTGGTGATGGGTATTGAGGAGGGCACGTTTTGCATGGTGCACTGGGTGTTATGAACAAACAATGAATCATGGAACACTGCATCAAAAACTAATGATGTAATATATGGTGATTAACATAACAATAAAAAAAATTAAAAAAAAAAAAAAAAAGGATTTTGCACCACCCTGGAGGGAGCCCTTCACCTTTTCCCACATGATAGATAGGTGACAAAAACCTGATTGGATGACAGGCACAGGAAGGGTTAATCAAATTAAAACAAAGCCCATCAACAAGCTCATAAAACCCCCTAGATTTAGATACTCTGTTGACAACCCTCTGAGTCTCCTTCCTCCTCAGGAGCTTTGTACTATCAGTTTGTTATCATTCAATAAACCTTGCTTTGCTGCCCACCACTCTGTCTGGTCTACCTCTTCATTCTTCGAAGTGGTATGACTAAGAACCATGGGCACCAATGGAGAAAAAGTCCTGTAACACTACTATTTTGTCTTGACAGCTTTCAATTGATTTGTACAATTTTATTCTAGAAATTCTTGCACAAATTTGAAGTTATCTCATAATATTACTGTAATTCTAAATCTTACAGTTTCTAAAATTACATAGTCTACCTACAGAAATACCAGTTAAAAGAAGTAGTTGTGTTACCAACTGTAATACTTTTCTCAAGACTTTTAAGCTTATTTTCAGGGTAAACCATATTATCATCAGTGAATAATAACAGTCACACTTTTGGTTTTGGGAATGCTTATCCTTCTTTTAATTCTTTACCACATGTTAGGAGCTAAGAGACAATAAAAAATAGGAACATGGTAGTGGTACACTTTTTACATTTCTCACTTAAGAGAGAATTGGTTGGGTTTCATAATTTATTGGTTTGTCTATATTTATATTAGCTAGCTACCTTTCATAAATTTAAAATCTCCTTTGTATTTATAATACATTATAGGGTTTTGTTTCATCATAAATGCATGTTAAATATATATGAGTGTAGCTTTCTTATTTACTAAAATGTCATGTGCCTTTTGTCTTTCAGATATTAATCAATATGGATAACTATATTAAGAGATTTCTTAAAGATGAGACATCTTAGCATTTCTGGGAAAATTTATACTGTTTATAATATATTACTCTTTTTTAGACCTTGGTGCATATAGTCTACCTTGTTTATATGTATATTTACATATATTATCAGGATGAAATTAATAGGACATTAAATTCACCATCTTGTTTTGTGCCATTCAGTGGAACTTACATTTGCAATGTTGTGCAATCACAACTCCTATTAAGCTTCAAAACATTTCATCACCCCCAAGGAAAACCACGGAATCCCCAGTCACTCCTCTGTCCTCCCTCCCTCCATTCCCTAGCAACCAATGTCTGTTTTCTGTCTACAGATTAATGCATTTGGGGATATTTCCTATATGGAGTCAGACCATATGGGACTTTTGAGTCTAGACCTTTTCCTTTCTTTGCTGGACTCTCTCATGCAAGTGTGGTCATGTCAGGAGTTGACTAGAGAATAGCTGGTGTCCCATTTGGGCCCAATTTTGCTTAGAATGCAATGGCCTCCCATAAAATTCTGGAAATTGGCTGAAAATTTCTTCCATGTGTCTTGCTCATCCTCTAATAGGTGAGGGTGTTTCATGAGCTGGTATGGTGGGTTCACAGCAAAGCAAAAAGCAAACCTTGCCCCCAAGCATTCACCAAGAGGCTGGTTGTGTCATATTTGCTCCAAACTGACTTGCCAAAACATGTCAAAGGCTAACCTATATTCAAGCTGTGGAGGAACGGGCCATCTCTTGAGTGGAGCCACAACATCCCATTACAATGTATACAGGAAGGGAAGAATTTATGGCATTTTTATAGTCCAAGACTTCCTGGGATCAAGAGCCACTGAGATGTGAGCAACTGGAGACAGGGAGTAGAGACAATTACATAGAGGAGTATTGCTCAACAGGAAGAGAGCAATGACTCAAGAAATATGCAAGAAAGACTGTATTTGCATGTTGATGGAGAAATTTTTATGCATGAGGGAAAGGATAACAGAAGAGAGGGTCTTGTGCAAGAAGTAGAGTTCCAGATTTATTGCATGGTGGATGGATTAGCTATGATTAGAAACATAAACAATTCATTCACAATACCCAGGGAGAAGGGTGCATTTCTGAGCAAGGATATTAAAAGGGATTGGTGTAGTGGTGGGAATTTTGTGAAGCAGTCTTTTGATTGCTTCAGTTTTCTAAATGGAATATGAAGTTCATTGATGGGTGAATGAATAAAGAAAATAAAGTGATTTTATATATATAAAATATAATATGTATATATATTTCAGGCATTAAATATGTATATATATATATATATTTCAGGCATTAAAAATAGAATAGAAATCTTGCATTTGTGATGACATGGATGAAACTTGAGGACATGATACTACATAAAATAAGTCAGACAGTGAAAAACAAATACTGTATGATTTCATGTATATGTGGAATCAAAAAATAATAATAACCCACTGAACACATAGATAAGAATAGATTGTGTTTGCCTGTTGGAGGTCAGGGGTTTGGAGATATGGGTGACATGGTCAAAGGGTAAACCTTCCTGTTGTAAAAGAAATAAATTATGGAGCTGTAGTGTGCAAAGTGGTGAGTATAGTTAGTAATACTGTACTGTACATTGAAAGTTGCTAAAAGAGTAGCTCTTAAATGAAATAAGCCCTAACTATATGGTCAATTAAGGATGCAAGAATATATGATGAGGTAAAGATAGTCCTTTCAATAAATGATTCTTGAAAACCTCAACAGCTACATGTAAAAGAATGAAATTAGAGCACTTTCTTACACCATACACAAAAATAACAGATTAAAGCCTAAAAGTGAGATGTAAAAGCACATTTCTGCAGATATAGGCCTTAACAACATACCTATGAATATGTCTTTTCAGGCAAGAGAAAGAAAAGTAAAAAATAAACTATTGGGCTTACATCAATATAAAAAGATTTTGTACAGTGAAGGCAATCAATATCAAAACAGAAAGTCAACCTACTGGAAGGGAGAATGTATTTGCAAATGAAATATCCACTAAGGGTTTAATACCCAAAATACATAAAGAACTTATACAACTTACCACCTAAAAAACAATCTGATTTAAAAATGGGGAGAGGACCTGAATAGATATTCTTCCAAAAAAAGACACACAGGTGTACACATGAAAGATACTCAACATCACTAATCATTAGGGAAATGCAAATCAAAACTGCTATCAAATATCACTATACATCTGTTCAAATGGCTAAAATAAAAAAGACAAGCAGTAACAAGTATTGCCAAGGATGTGGAGAAAAAGAAACCTTTGTACAATGTTGGTGGGAATATGAATTGCTGCAATCACTATGGAAAACAGTATAGAGGTTCCTCAAAAACTTAAAAATAGAAATTCCATTTGATTCAAAAATTCCACTACTGGATATTTACTTTGAGAAAATGAAAACACTAATTCAAACTTACAACCCCAAGATCAAGAGTCACCTAAGTCAGCCAGATGCACCCCAAAACACTAACTCAAAGAGATATCTTCACCCCTGTTTACTGCACCATTATTTAAAACAGCCATAATATCGAAGCAACTTAAGTATCCTATGATAGATGAATGGATAAAGAATATATTCTTTATCTATATTAGAATACTCTACAGTCCTAAAAATGGATGACATTTTGCCATTGGTGACAACATGGATAGACCTAGAGGGTACTACACTAAGTAAAATAAATCAGACTGAGAAAGACAAATGATTTCACTCATGTGGAATCTAAAAAACAAAACAAATGAATAAGCAAACAATAAAAAGCAGAATCAGACTTATAAATACTGAGAAGAAACTGGTGGTTGCCAGAGGGAAAGGTTGTCAGGCAATGGGCAAAATGGGAGAAGTCAGCATGAGATAGTCTTCCAGTTATGGAATAAAGAAGTCATGGGAATAAAAGGTACAGCATAGGGAATACAATCAATGATGTTGTGTAACATTGTATGGTGACAGATGGTAGTTACACTTGTGATGAGTATAGCATAACATATAGAGATGCTGGATCACTATATTGTACACCTGAAACTAATGTAACATTTGTGTCAACTATACTTAAATAGGGGCGCCTGCGTGGCTCAGTCGTTAAGCGTCTGCCTTTGGCTCAGGTCATGATCTCAGAGTCCTGGGATCGAGCCCCATATTGGGCTCCCTGTTTCCCGGGAAGCCTGCTTCTCCCTCTCCCACTCCCCCTGCTTGTGTTTCCTCTCTTGCTCTGTCTCTCTCTGTCAAATAAATAAATAAAATCTTTTAAAAAATAAACTATACTTAAATAAAAACTGAATGCCAAATGAACACATTTCCAAATAAGCAAACACTGGTAGGTATTGTTGCTAGCAGACCTACCCTACAAGAAATGGTAAATACTGCAGCTTGAATACAGGTGACACCAAACAGTCCCTCAAATACACATGAAGAAAAGAAAAAAATAAAACACTAGTAAATAATATTGTAAAAGTAAAACTAAGAGATAGTCTAAATACATTTTTTGCTTTTCTTCTTTAAACTAATTAAAGGAAACTGTATAAAACAATAATAATAAAACTACATTGTTGGGTTAAATCAAGATATAATTTTCAGGACCAAAAAGTACAAAAGATAGAAGAAATGGAGTGATGTTAGAGTGACGTTTTTATATTTTACTAGAATGAAGTGATAACATCTGATAAATTCTAAAAAATAAAAGTATTTTTGTAGTGCCTATAGCAACAACTAAGAAAATGGCAAAAAAAAATATATAGTGGAAACACCAAGAAAGTTGTTATAATAATATATTAGAACAAAAAAATTTAAAAAACTAATTGTAACATTTATACAGTAATAAGCAACAAAAGGAATAGACTACTAGTAGAATAACATTCAAAAATATCTTGCTGAACAAAGAAGCTGGATACAAAAGATGTTTACATTTATATGAAGATCAAGAAAAAGCAAACTTAGTCTATTTGTTTAGAAATCATAATAGTGGAGGATATAGATAAAACTAGTGATTGTTTGTGTGGCACCTGGGTGGCTCAGTCAGTTAAGCTCCCAATTCTTGAATTCAGCTCAGGTCATGATCTCATGATCCATGCCATTCACTATATCATAATTCAGGTTACATTTGTCAAAGTGTCCTCCAATACATTTGGAGATAAAAACTATATACTTATATCTATATATTTTACTGAATGTAAATTACACCTTTAAAAACACTGGGTGAAAAAAGAAAAAAACCAGGATGTATAACACAAAATGATTCATATGTATTTAAAGTGAAAAAGGCCCCAAAACAGTATTGTGTATTTTGTAAAAAAACCACGTATTCCAACAAAGAGGAGTCAGGGCTAGATGTCTTCAATGGTGAATTCTACCAAATATTTTTTAAAAAAACTGAAACCAGTCTTTTTCAAACTCATGTAAAATAGAGAAAAAGAGAGCACTTCCTCCTTCTGAGGCTATCATTGCCCTAATACCAAAGGAAAAAAAAAAAGAGAAAGAAAGAAAAGAAGAGAAATGAAAATTATAGACCAATAGCCAAATTCTAGAAAGAGCCTAAATGTCCATCAACTGATGTGGTGTATATAAATATACAATGGAATATTACTCAGCCATAAAGAAGAATGAAATCTTGCCATTTGCAATGATGCAGATGGAGCTAGACCTTATTATGCTAAGTGAAATAAGTCATTCAGAGAAAGACAAATACCATATGATTTCATTTATATGTTAAATTTAGGAAACAAAACAAATGCTCATAGGGGGAAAAATAGAAAGGAAAACCAAGAAAGACTTTTAACTATAAAGAACAAACTAAGAGTTACCAGAAGGCAGGTGGGTGGGAATATGGATTAAGTGTGTTGTATGTAAGTGTCGAATCACTAAATTGTATATCTGAAACTAATATCACACTGTGTGTTAACTAAGTGAAATTTAATAAAAGCTAAACAAAGATAAAATACACACACACAAAAGAAAACAACAGGTCTTGGTGACACGGTGGGAAAAGGAAACCTTCCCACACTGTTGGTGGGAATACAAATTGCTATAGCCAATCTAGAAAACAGTATGGAGTTTCCTCAAAAAATCCTACCATCCAGCAATCACTTGACTAAATGTTTACTCAAAGAATACAAAAATATTAATTTAAAGATATATAGATGATAGATAGATAGATAGATAGATAGATAGATAGATAGATATACACAATGAAAAAATAACCATAAAAAAAGAATGAAATTTAGAGGAGTTAAGAAGGCAGAGAAGTAGGGGACCCTAATTTCTTCTGGTCCCTGCATTTCAGCTAGATAGTGATCAAATCATTCTAAATACCTGTGAATCAATGGGAGATCTGAGAAAAGAATTGCTGCAATTCTACAAATAGAAAAGTGATCACTTTTTGAGGTAGGAGGTGCAAAGATGTGAATCTGGGGTGATATATATTAGAAGATACAGTGCAGAGGGGAGGGAACTTGCTTAAGGAGGTTACCAGAAAGTATTATAAGCAGCAGAGCACAAAACCCAAGCTTTTAGAAGTCTGCTACAGTTGAGGATGTCTCTGGCTTAAAGGTGCTCAGGTGGTGAAGCAGGGCAGAATCCCAGGTAGCACAGCATGGTCTCAGGATCCCTGGGGTCACAAAAAGAACAAGGGTGCATGAGTGTGGCAGAGTTCTCAAGCATAGGAGCAGGGAAGCCAGCTGAAAGTAGTGAGGCTAGGCTCTGGCTCTCTGCTTAGTGTTGCCATAAACTGGGAACCACTGTATGGTCATGTGACTGCTCTCTGAGCAGGGGCTCAGCAAAATGCAGAAGCCCAGCATGGCCCACTTCCATCCCCTGGGAGGAAGTGCACAGGTCCATGCCACAGGAGTTCATAAAGTTTGGAGACCGGAAACTGGGTCAGATACTTGACATAAAAACACTGTCACAGGCTTAGTGAACACAGAGTTCAGATGGAAACCAGGGAGATAAGAGTGATTGGCTATTTTTCTGTGAGGGCTCACTGAAGAGTGGGGGGGATGCAAGCTTTCAGCTCCAGGGCTAGAGATCTGGGTATTGCCATTTTCATCCTCCCCATTGGTGTAGAAAGCCTTCAGGGAGCAAAGTGGCACCACATAGTGAATTCTGGAGCCACTTACACTGAGCCTGGGCCCCTGGCAAGGGGGGTCCAATTCCTCCAGAGTAAAGTCACCTGAGAATCAGCACAACAGGCCCCTCCTCCAGAGAACCAGCAAGAAAAACCAGCTAACACCAAGTTTAGCAATCATAGAGAACTGCAAAACTTTAGCTCTTTGGAAAAATATTATATAGCATTCCTGGTTTTATATTATTCTGTAGTCTTGCAGTTTTATTTTATTACCTTTTTTTTGCTATTTTCTTATTTTATCAATTCTTTTCTTAATTCTTTTTTAATTTTTATTCATATATATATATTTTTGGTTTCCTGTCATTGTATTTTATCTTATTTTTATATATATATAAATTTTTCTTTCTTTCCTATTTTGGGATCTAATTTCTTTTAACAGACCAAAATACACCCAGGATCTAGTTTACTGTTTTGTTACAAGTAAATTCTTGTTTGATTTTTTCTTACTGTGTTTTCTGTTTTCTTCTGGCTTGTTTTCTATGTATTTTTCTGGTGTTGTTGCTATATTTTTGTCATTTCTCTCTCTTTCATCTATTCTTTTCTGGACATAATGATGAGATGGAGAAACTTACCTGAAAAGAAAAAACAGGAGGCAGTACTCACAGCCAGGGATTTAATCAATATGGATATAAGTGAGATGTCAGAACTAGAATTCAAAACAACTATTATAAAGATACTAGCTGGGGGCGCCTGGTTGGCTCAGTCGTTAAGCGTCTGCCTTCAGCTCAGGTCATCATCCCAGGGTCCTGGGATCGAGTCCCACATCGGGCTCCCTGCTCGGCAGGAGGCCTGCTTCTCCCTCTCTCACTCCCCCTGCTTGTGTTCCCTCTCTCTGTGTGTCTCTGTCTCTGTCAAATAAATAAATAAAATCTTCAAAAAAAATAAAGATACTAGCTGGGATTGAAAACAGCATAGAAGAGACTAGAGAATCCCTTACTGGAGAAATAAAAGAACTAAAATCTAATCAGGCCAAAATTAAAAATGTGATTATTGAGATGTAGTTCCAAAAGGAGACTCTCACTGCTAGGATAAAAGAGGCAGAAAAGAGTCAGTGATATGGAAGACAAAATGATAGAGAACAAGGAAGCTGAGAAAGAGAGAAAAAGACAACTACTGGACAACAAAGGGAGAATTCAAGAAATCAGCAATACCAAAAGCAAAATAACATTCGAATAATAGGGGTCCCAGAAGAGGAGGAGAGAGGAGCAGAAGGTTTATTTAAACAAATTATAGCCGAAAACTTCCTTAATCTGGGGAAGGAAACAGGCATTCAAGTCCAGGAGGTACAGAGAACTCCCCTCAAAATCAATAAAAACACCCTGACATGTAACAGTGAAGCTTGCAAATTGCAGAGATAAAGAAAAAAAATCCTGAAAGCAGCTTGGAACAAGAGGTCCTTAACCTACAAGGGTAGAAACATAAGGCTGGCAGCAGACCTATATGCAGAGACATGGCAGGCCAGAAAGGACAGACATAATATACTCAAAGTGCTAAACGGGGAAAATATGTAGCCAAAAATACTTTATCCAGCAAGGCTGTCATTCAGGATAGGAGGAGAGATAAAGAGCTTCCAGGACAAACAAAAACTAAAGGAATTCATGAACACTAAACAAGACCCGCAAGAAATATTAAAGGGTATCCTTTGTACGAAGAGAGAGTCCAAAAGTAATAAAGACCAGAAAGGAACAGAGGCAATCTACAGAAACAGTGACCTTAGAGGTAATACAATGGAACTAAATTCATATCTTTCAATAATTACTCTCAATGTAAATGGACTAAAAGCTCCAATCAAAAGACACAGGGTATCCGATTGGATAAAACAAACAAACAAACAAACAAAAAAACCAAGACCCATCCATATGCTGTCTACAAGAGTCATTTTAGACACAAAGTCACCTTCAGATTGAAAGTGAGGGGGTAGAGAAAAATTTATCATGCCAATGGACATCAAAAGAAAGCTGGAGTAGCCATCCTTATATCAGACAAACTAGATTTTAAACCAAATACTATAGTAAGAGATGAAAGACAATATATCATTATAAAAGGGTCTATCCAACAAGAAGATCCAACAAGTATGAATATTTATGTCCCTAACTTGGGAGCAGCCAATTACATAAACCAATTAAATAAAATTAAAGAAACACATTGAAAATAATACAATAGTAGGAGACTTTAACAACCCCACAGCAATGGACAGCTCATCTAAGCAGAAGATCAACAGGGAACAATGGCTTTGAATGACACACTGGACCAGATGGACTTCACAGATTAACATTTCATCCTAAAGCAACAGAATACATATTCTTCTTGAGTGCACATGGAACATTCTCCAGAATATATCACATACTGTGTCACAAATCAGGTCTCAACCAGTACCAAAAGATTGGGATTATTCCCTGCATATTTTCAGACCACAGTGCTTTAAAACTTGAACTCAATCACAAGAGAAAATTTGTAAGGAACACAAATACATGCAGATTAAAGGGCATCCTACTAAAGAACAAGTGGGTCAACCAAGAAATTAAGGAACAATTTTAAAAATTCATGGAAACCAATGAAAATGAAAACATGACAGTTAAGAAACTTTGGGATGCAGGCATCCCAATGGGATGTATATAGAGAAATATATAGTGATACAAGCATTTCTCAAGAAACAAGAAAAGTCTCAAACACACAAGCTAACCTTATACCTAAAGAGGCTGGAAAAAGAAAAGCAAATAAGACCTAAATCCAGCAGGAAGAGAGAAATGATAAAGATTAGAGCAGAAATCAATGAAATAGAAATCAAAAGAACAGTAGAACAGATGAATGAAACTAGAAGCTGGCTCTTTGAAAGAATTAATAAGATCACTAAACCCCTAGCCAGACCTATCAAAAAGAAAAGAGAAAGGACCCAAATAAATAAAATCATTAATGAAAGAGGAGAGATCACAACTAACACCAAAGAAATACAAAAAGATATGAGAATGTTATGAGCAATTATATGCCAAAAAAATTAGGCAATCTGGAAGAAATGGATGCATTCCTAGGAACATATAAACTACCAAAACTGAAACAGGAAGAAATAGAAAACCTGAACAGACCCATAACCATCAAAACAATTAAATCAGTAATCAAAAATCTCTGAAAAAACAGGAATCCAAGGCCTGCTAGCCTCCCAGCGGAATTCTACCAAACATTTAAAGAAGAATTAGTACCTATTTTCCTGAAGCTATTTCAAAAATAGAAATGAAAGGAGGACGTCCAAATGCATTCTATGAGGCCAGCATTACTTTGTTCCCAAAACCAAAGACCCCACCAAAATGGAGAATTACAGACTAATATCCCTGATGAACATGAATGCAAAAATTCTCAGCAAGATACTAGCTAATAGGATCCAACAGTACATTAAAAGCATAATTTACCACAACCAAGTGGGATTTATTCCTGGACTACAAGGTTGGTTCAACAACTGCAAATCAATAAGTGTGATACACCACATTAATTAAAGAAAGGACAAGAACAATATGATCCTCTCAATAGATGCAGTAAAACCATTTGACAATATACAGCATCTTTTCTTGATTAAATCTCTCTGCAGGGTAGGGACAGAGGGAACATAACTCAATATCAAAAGCCATATACAAAAAGCCCACAGCAAATATCATCCTCAATGGAGAAAAAATGAGAGCTTTTCCCCTAAGGTCAGGAACACAACAGAGATGCCCACTCTCACCTACTGTTATTCAAAACAGTACTGGAAGTCCTAGCCTCAGCAATGAGACAACAAAAGAAATAAGAGGCATCCAACTCAAAAAAGAAGAAATCAAACTTTGCTCTTCCCAGATGACATGATATTCTATGTGGAAAACCCAAAAGATTCCACCTCAAAATCATGAGAACACAAACAGGAATTCAGCAAAGTGTCAGGATACAAAATCAATACACATTAACAATGAGGCAGAAAAACAGAAATCAAAGAATCGATCCCATTTACAATTGCACCAAAAACCATAAGATACCTAGGAATAAATCTAACCAAAGAGGAAAAAGATCTGTACTCTGAAAACTATAGAACACTTATGAAAGGAATTGAGGAAGACAAAAAAAAATGGAAAAACATTCCATGCCCACAGATAGGAAGAACAAATATCGTTGAAATGTCTATGCCACCCAATCATTCTACACATTCAATGCAATCCCTATCAAAATATAATCAACATTATTCACAGAGTGGAACAAACAATCCTAAAATTTGTATGGAACCAAAAAAGACCCTGAATAGCCAAAGGAACATTGAAGTGTTGGACTTCAAGCTATATTACAAAGCTGCAATCATCAAGACAGTATGGTACTGACACAAAAACAGACACCATAGATCAGTGGAACAGAATAGAGATCCCAGAAATGGACCCTCAACTCTATGGTCAACTAATCTTCAATAAAGCAGGAAAGAATATCCAATGGAAAAATAGACAGTCTCTTCAGCAAATGGTGTTGGTAAAATTGGACAGCCACCTGCAGAAAAATGAAACTTACCACTTTCTTACAGCATACAAAAAAATAAATCAAAAATGGATGAAAGACCTAAATGTGACAAAGGAATCCATCACAGTCCTAGAGGAGAACACAGGCCATAACCTCTTTGACCTCACCCGCAGCAACTTCTTGCAAGACATGTCTCCAAAGGCAAGGGAAACAAAAGCAAAAATAAACTATTGGGACTTCATCAGGATCAAAACTTTTGCAAAGCAAAGGAATCAGTTGACAAAACTAAAAGACAACCTACAGAATGGGCCATGCATGGGGGAAGGGAAAGAGTTACAAAATAGTCCTTACTCTCCCAATGTAGCCTGGGAGGTGTTTAAAGAGCTGACTCTTCTCTCATGGGAAAGAAAAGGTTCTTAGAAGCCTCCTTACTGGGACAACAGGTCCGCAGGTTCCCAGCCTGGGCTAGTGCATGTCCTCCTGTGAAGCTTACATCACCTTTTGTAGCCTCTGGAGATCCAGCATTCTCTCCCAGCATCATGCTACTTGATTCCTTTGTCCCTCTGATGGCCCTACTGGATTAGACTTGGGACAACCCTGAGCTAGCTCTCCCTTCACTGTGGCCTGCCTCCAAAACAGAGGAAGGTCCCTTTCATCGTTTGTCTCAAAACCATTGCAGCAACCAAGACTTTCTTGAATCCAGCACTGTAGTAGCTGTGGGCTCTTTCCTCATCCCCCAGAATTTCTGACCTGGTTCACTTTGCTCCCTCCCAACTAAAATATGCATTTACTGAAATCCCCAAGTAGCTCTTTTGAAGTCTCCCACCTGCACACCTATTGATGTGATGGAGCAGGTACTTCAAAACACCCTTTCCTGTTTGAAGGGGATGGTTTCAGACTCAGACTACTGCTCATTCCAAATGAATCTTCATAAATTCTCTCTCCTCTTTACTCTCTCTTTTTTTAAAGATTTTATTTATTTATTTGAGAGATAGAGAGCACAAGCAGGGGCAAGGGGCAGAGAGAGAGGGAGAAGCAAACTCCCTCCTGTGCAGGGAGCCCAATGCAGGGCTCAATCCCAGGACCCTGAGAGATCATGACCTGAGCTGAAAGGCAGACGCTTAACTGAATGAGCCATCCAGGCCACCCCTCCTCTCTACTCGCTTGACATATTTAATTTTTCATGTGGATGAAACTACTCTGGATGACTAGTCCGAGAATCATAAAACCATTTAAAAATAATTTTCTTATAAATTCTACATATGATTGTATCTTTCACACCCTCTTTAATATTTGAGTCAAATATAAGGCAGCAAGATTCATTTTAAAGTACTGGTTCTTATATACTGGAGGCAGTGGGACACTCATTTTTGTGGGACACCCACTTTTTTGGAGTAGCTTCTGTCTATACCTTCCAGGAAAACAAAGTGATTGTAAGGCAACAGATCTCAAATAAATGAGCTAGAGGGTAAAGTAATTTAAGCACTTATTTTAAACAGGAATTATAAATAAAGGTACCAAGAAAGAAACCAAAATTAGATAACAAATTCATTGTATTTGAATAGAAGTTAAAGGAGAAATCAGATAGTGAGGCAAACGCTTATTTCCATCTATGTCATTAGTAATTTCCACTTTGATTTCTTTCTGTGACTTCTCCAGTTGTCTCTCTTCTGTTAAACAGAAACTTGATAGGATTGCCTTGGAGATAGATTGCCACTGACTTCAGTAAGTTTTGAGATATCCAGGTCTTTCAAATTGTATTTTCCCCCTCACTAATCATATTGAATTAAGAAAGATTTTTCTTAGTGATACTAGCCTCCCTCCTTCCAACAGTATCTTATCTCTCCATTGGTATGTAGGTTTTTAACTGCACTCTTCATGCCTTTGGACTGAGCACATTGAGATGGTAAGGGTGGGGCCCTGATGTATATACAATGCTCTTTTTGTCTTTGTCCACAATCAGTTTGCTTCATTAGAACTAATGTTAAACAAATTTAACGGGGAAGGTTTTACATACTGTAAGGGTGAATAATTTTTTACTAATTTATGTTTAAGTTTAAAAACTCACAATGAAAATTAAAACAAGAAGTGAGGAGATAGGGGAAGGAAAATTGATTGGGAGTAATTTGGGATTGCCCAGAAGCAAGGGGATACACACAGGATGTAATGGGAGAGTCCGTTTGTAAATGAAAAATTGGATTCTCAGACACCCTGGGAACAGAGCTCAGAGATGTGACAATGGAAAAACAGGAGTGTCCCTTTTGTTCATTATTAAATCTCCATCAATTTTGTTCATTATTAAATCTCCATCAGCTGTCAAATGTCTGGCAAGTGACAAATGTATAGTCAGTTAATATGTGTTCAAAGATCTCAAGTGTGTGACCTTTCAACCAAAACTGGAAATTCATATTTTGTTTGACTAACATAAAACTTAAAATTGGGGGATTTTATTTTTTAATTATAATTTCTAGTATCTCATTTAAAAATTGGTGACTAGTAGCACCAAGTCAATATCCATCTAAGATGCTAATTTGCTGGAGGTAAATTTTAAGCAGACATTTCCCTCCATTTCCCAGTCTTCATTACTGTCCATCTCCCCACACCACCCTGCCTCACACACCCACTTTACCCCATCTACAGTCTGTGGCCATTTGAGATTGAATTTCATGCATCCATTGCCTAAACCAAGGTCTTGCCATCATGTAACTCTATGGCTTCATCAATTCCAGGCCCTGCGAAGACTCTGCAGGTTTCTATGCTTTTGATTGCAAATTATTTCATGTTCTTCCTGGAAGTGGGCTTGGCATATATTATACGTCTGAGTAATATGAACTTGGTAAACAGAAACATAGGACAAAACCCCATATGCGGGTGGAGAAAACTCAATTCTCTGTTTCTTTTGACTACGTTGAAGTCCTTAAATATTACAAGAGCCAGCTGCAATAAAAATAATCTGACAGCCACTTTTTACTTTTTTTATCATGATAATTGAACCACAAAATGAACTACCGCATCTTTCTTACAGAAAACTGTTCAGATTCTCCATGGGGAGAATAAGGAGACAAGAGGAAAGTGGTAATGGTGAAGAGAAAAGGATTAATTGGAATAAGAGGAATGACTTCATCAGGAAGTTGGACAGGTTTGCTAAAATTTGATAAAGGAAAGAACCGATGATATTAAACTCATCATAATCAATGATAGATGAGTTCACTAAGTGATTCTTGTTTGAATTGACTCAGAGAACTTGAAAAGGCTATAATGTAGAGTCTAGAGCATTAAACATGAAATCAAGAAGACTGTCTGGCTCAACCACTTACTACATGTGTAAATTTGGGAAGGTCTTTAACCTCTGTGGGTCTTGGTTTACTCATCTGTAATATGAAAATAACAATATCATAATATTTTTTCATAGGGTTATCTTGAAAATTGTAAAAGAGTACATACATGAAAGTTAAACTATTATCCACTAGATAATTACTACTAATAATAATATGGAATAATAGGAATAATGGTAACATTTCTCAAGCTTACAGTGTACAAAGGGCTTTATGTGTATTGCCTCATCTTATATTCATATGTAATTTCTGAGATGGTTATTATTACTGCCCCATTTTACAAAATAGAAAACTAAAGCCTATGGTAACCTAGTCTTAAGGCCAACTCCACATCCCCAATATATGGTAGAACTAGGACTCAAATTCAGAACTCACTGGTTCCAAAGTTCATGATCACTAAACTATCGTACAATAGTGCCTGTATTATTGTAGGTGGCCATGCATATAATCCCTTTGTAGTTATCACTCCCAGTGCCTGGCACTTGGTAAGTGTTTACTGACTGAAGAATGAAGGGAAGAGGGGGAGCTGCCAGTTATTCAACAAAACCATTGCCAATCCTGACCACTCAGGATTGTAGAAAGAAGGGAGGAAAGATCAAGGGTTCAACCCCAGGTGTCATCTTTATATGTTGAAGTGTCTTTTTAATTGAAAAAAAAAAAACTTCCTAGAACCTTAAAAGCATTAATTACTCAGTTATATGCCAATGTAGAAAGTCTAATTTGGGCATTCATGAGAACTATGTCTTGGCTTTTCAGTCCCTCCCAGCTATGATCCTGCATCCAGAGAGATTGAAGGTAAAGAAACGATACTCACCTTCACACACATTTTTCATTCTGACGTGTTAAAAGTCATGATCTTGTCATGTCCTCTATCATCCACTTAAAGTCCTAGTGTGGGTGAGGAATCTGAATTCTTGGGTAGAGAAGGGAAGCTATGCTAGGGCTCTCTCAGACACACAGGTCTCATCTCCCTACTATAAACAAAGTAACTGCTAAGGCAGCAAGATGCAGGACTGAGTTTTCTCCTTGCCAAGACTATCAAGCCTTCAGACCAAGTAAAACTTATCCCACAACAGCACGGTAGGACCAAGGACACAAGGTGGGATTTGGCAAAAACTGCCAGCACCTTTCTTTACTTCTCTTCCTATTATCTTTTCTGCTTTAGCCCACAAAATTTTTGGCTTTGTCCCACTCTCAGAAATGCTTATATGCACCGAAATCATGTCCTCGTCCTCTTCTCATTTCCCTCCCAAGAGTAGGGAAAAGATATTATCCTGACTCTTTAAAAAAAGGGAGGAGGGTTGTAGCAGAGCAAGGGTAATATATATCTAGTACATCTAGAGTTTCTATAAGCTGCTTTGTAATATAGCTTGAACTTGGCCAACGTGATGCCCCCAACTTTGTTTTTCTTTTTCAACATTTCCTTGGCAATTCAGGGTCTTTTCTGATTCCATACAAATTTTAGGATTGTTTGTTCCAACACTTTAAAAAATGTCACTGGAACTCTGATTGGGATGGCATTGAAGGTATAGATTGCTCTGGGTAGCATAGACATTTTAACAATGTTTATTCTTCCAATCCATGAGCATGGAATGTTTTCCCATCTTTTTGTGTCTTCCTCAATTTCTTTCATGAGTGTTCTGTAGTTCCTAGAGCATAGATCCTTTTCCTCTTTGGTTAGGTTTATTCCGAGGTATCCTCTGGTTTTTGGTGCTGTTGTAAATGGAATCAATTCTCTAATTTCTCTTTCTACAGTTGCATTGTTAGTGTATAAGAAAGCAACTGATTTCTGTGCATTGATTTTGTATCCTGCCACATTACTGAATTGCTGGATGAGTTCTAGTAATTTGGGGGTGGAGTCCTTTGGGTTTTCCACATAAAGGATCATGTCATCTGCAAAGAGAGTTTGACTTCTTCTTTGCCAATTTGAATACTTTTATTTGGTTTTGTTGTCTGATTCCTGAGGGTAAGACTTCTAGTACTATGTTGAACAATAGTGGTGAGTGTGGGCATCCTTGACGTGTTCCTGATCTTAAGGGAAAGGCTCTCAGCTTTTCCCCATTGAGGATGATATTCGCTGTGGGTTTTTCATAGATGGATTTCATGAACTGGAGGAATGTTCTCTCTATCCCTACACTCTGAAGAGTTTTAATTAGGAAAGGATGCTGTATTTTGTCAAATGCTTTTCCTGCATCAATTGAGAGGACCTTATGGTTCTTCTCTGTCCTCATTAATGGGTCCTATCACAGTGATTGATTTGCGAATATTGAACCACCCTTGCATCCTGGGGATAAATCCCACTTCGTCATGTTGGATGATCCTTTTAATGTATTGTTGGGTCCTATTAGCCAGGATTTTGTTGAGAATTTTGGAATCCATATTCATCAGGGATATCAGTCTGAAATTCTCCTTTTGGATGGGCTCTTTGCCTGGTTTGGGGATTAAGGTAATGCTGGCTTCATAGAATGAGTCTGGAAGCTTTCCTTCTGTTTCTAATTTTGAAACAGCTTCAGGAGAGTAGGTATTATTTCTTCTTTGAATGTTTAGTAGAATTCCCCAGGGAATCCATCAGGCCCTAGACTTGTTTTTTGGAAGATTTTTGATCATTGCTTAATTCTTGTTACTGATTATGGTCTATTCGGGTTGTCAATTTCTTCCTGTTTCAGTCTTGGCAGTTTATAGGTTACAGGAAGACATCCATTTCTTCCAGGTTGCTTAATTTATTGGTATATAGTTGTTGATAATAATTTCTAATAATTGTTTCTATTTCCTTGGTGTTATTCATGATCTCTCCCCTTTCATTCATAATTTTATTAATTTGGGTCATTTCTCTTTTCTTTTGGATAAGTCTGGCCAGTGGTTTATCAATCTTATTAATTCTTTCAAAGAACCAACTTCTAGTTTTGTTGATCTGATCTCTGTTTCTGGTTTCTAATTCATTGATTTCTGCTCTAATCTAATTATTTCTCTTCTAATGCGTGGTTTAGGCATCGTTTGTTGCTTTTTCTCTAGTTCCTTAAGGTGTAGAGTTAGTTGGTGAATTTGGGATTTTTCTGTTTTTTTGAGTGAGGCTTGGATGGCTATGTATTTCCCCTTAGGACCGCCTTTGCAGTATCCCATAGGTTTTGGACCAACGTGTTTTCGTTCTCACTGATCCATGAATTGTTTAAGTTCTTCTTTGATTTCCTGGTTGACC
Source organism: Callorhinus ursinus (assembly GCF_003265705.2). Classification (NCBI taxonomy): domain Eukaryota; kingdom Metazoa; phylum Chordata; class Mammalia; order Carnivora; family Otariidae; genus Callorhinus; species Callorhinus ursinus. Next base: position 3,476,179 of record NW_027397143.1, on the reverse strand, counting down.
CAAACATTCTTGAGCAGAGTGGTCTTTAGCTTCCCACTCTGAATTTCTGCCAAATTTTGTCTTGTGATTGAGTTCCAGTTTTAAAGCACTGTGGTCTGAGAATAAGCAGGGAATAATCCCAATCTTTTGGTATCAGCTGAGACCTGATTTGTGACCCAGTATATGGTCTATTCTGGAGAAAGTTCCATGTGCGCTCAAGAAGAATGAGTACTCTGTTGTTTTAGGGTGGGATGTTCTGTATATATCTATGAGGTCCATGTGGTCTAGTGTGTCATTCAAAGCTCTTGTTTCTTTGTTGATTTTCTGCTTAGATGATCTGTCTGTTGCTGAGAGTGGAGTATTGAGGTGTCCTACAATTAATGTATTGTTATCAGTATGACTTTTTAATTTGGTTAACAGTTGGGTACATAGATGGCTGCACCCATTTTGGGAGCATAGATATTTACAATTGTTAGATCTTCTTGTTGGATAGACCCTTTAAGAATGATATAGTGTCCTTCTGGGTCTCTAACAACAGTCTAGCTTAAAATCTAATTTGTCTAAGAATTGCTTCCCCAGGTTTCTTTTGAGGTTCATTGGCATGAAAGATGGTTCTCCATCCCTTCACTTAGGTCTGGATGTATCTTTACGTTCAAAATGAGTCTCTTGTAGACAGCACATGAATGGGTCCTGTCTTTTTATCCAATCTGCAACCTTCTGCCATTTTATGGGAGTATTTAAGCCGTTCACGTTGAGAGTGATTATTGAAAGATATGAATTTATTGTCATCGTATTGCCTGTGAAAACCTTGTTTCTATCGATTGTCTCTGTTAATTTCTGTTCTATATCACTCTCGGGGTCTTTCTCCTTTTATAGATCCCCTCTTAATATTTCTTGCAGGGTCGGCTTAGTGGTCACATATTCTTTCAGTTTCTGCCTGTCCTGGAAGCTCTGCATCTCTCCATCCTTTCTAAATGACAACCTTGCTGGATAAAGTATTCTTGGCTGCATGTTCTTCTCGTTTAGTACACTGAATATGTCTTTTTTTTTAAATCTTTTTTTAAAGATTTTATTTATTCATTTGAGAGAGAGAGAATGAGAGAAAGCACGAGAGGGAAGAGGGACAGAGGGAGAAGCAGACTCCCCGCCGAGCAGGGGGAGCCCAATGCGGGACTCGATCCCAGGACTCCAGGATCACGACCCGAGCTGAAGGCAGTCGCCCAACCAACTGAGCCACCCAGGCGCCCCACTGAATATGTCTTGCCAGGCCTTTCTGGTTTGCCAGGTCTCTGTGGATAGGTCTGACGTTATTTTGATGTTCCTCCCTCTGTACACAAGGGATCTCTTCCCCTCTAACTGCCCTTAAGTTGGTTTCCTTGGTTCTAAGATTTCTTAGTTTTACTATTACATGCCAGGTCATTGGCCTGTTCTCCTTGATCTTGGGAGGAGTCTTCTCTGCCTCTAGGACATGAATGTTTGTTTCATTCCCCAGATTAGGAAAGTTCTCAGCTATGATATGCTCAAATATATTTTCTAGTCCTCTCTTTCTCCACCCCTCAGGGACCTGACATTCTTTCATATTTTGACATTGGAACGTTTCATGGTGTCACTCATTTCTCTGATTCTATTTTCATGGATTCTGAGTTGTTTTTCCCTGGCCTCCTCTTTTCCCTTCTTTTCTATCAGTTGGTCTTCCAGATCACTATCATTCTTCTGCCTCACTTACCCAGCTGTTAGATTGTCTAGATTACATTGGATCTCATTGATAGCATTTTTAAGTTCTTCCAGTTCAGCTTTCATTTCTGCCCTTAGAGACTCTATGTTGCCATTAATTGATTTCTCCATTCTTGTTACTGTCTTCACAATTGCTACCCTGAATTCCATCTCTGACATCTTGGTTATATCTGTATCCATTTGTAAATCTGTGCCAGAAGTCATAGTCTCTGAGTCTTTCCCATTTGGGGGGTTCCTCCTCCTAGTCATTCTGTCAAGCGGTGGTTGAGGGAATGTACATGGTCCAAATTATTGACCACAACCCACGCAAGATACACCTGTTTTATAGGGATCTCAGGGTTGCTGGCCTCTTGTTCTCAGCCTGTCTTCTGGGGGAGGGGCCTGCCACGCTGTTACTCAGGCAACCATGTTTGGGCAGAATTGCCCTGCCCCCTGTGGGGGGGGATGGGCTCAGTGAAAACCAGTTTTTTGGGGCTTTTGTTTTCTGGCAACTTTCCCTGGAGGCTTTCTGAGTCTCTTCCTAGAGTCAGAGCAGAAGAGACCGTTTCCAACCCTCTGCCTCAGAGCAGAGATCGCAGTCTGTTCTTCAGTGAGCTCCCTAGGCCACACTATCTTCATTTCTGTCTGTGCTGCTAGAAACTGCAGTGTCCTGGGTTATGTGCCCCTCAGCAGCTCTCCCAGTCCTTGCTCCAGGTCAGGACACATCTCTGCCCTTTGTGCTTCTAAAACCACCAGCCACCCCCAGTATGCACATGTGGCTCCACAGTTCCAGGTTTCAATCCAGGGGGCTGCCCTAAAGTCCTTTCTCCATCACTAGCGCTACCATTCTGTGAGTCTGTGCCCAGTCCCCAGTGCAGGATGATTTTTGCTTCTGTGTTATTTCACCTTCCCAGCGGCAGCACTTATGGCAGCTCCCTCCCTCTTCCATTTATCTTGAGATATGTGCCCATAGAATCAGGGCTCCCCGCTTCATACCTCAAAACCAACCACCTGCAATATTCTGTTTATAGATATCCAGATCTATCTTCTTACCTCTCAGGCTGATTTTGTGGGTGTTCAGAGTGGTCTGGTAGATAACAAGTTCAATTCTGGGACTGGTTGGAATAGGGTCCCCTACTCCTCCGCCATCTTTTCCTGAATCCATCAGAATTCCCCTTTTGAAGGGATAGGTTTCTGGTGCACCTAAAGAATCTTTGCGATAATTTAAAACAAAAAAAGAACAAGTTATTGGAAATGGTTTAAGTTTATTTATGACCCCTATTTTACTAGGATAACATTCTGAGACTCAATTTAGAAGTAATCTATAAACTTTTTTAAGGCATAAAACAATAGTTGAAAAAGAATACATATAGCATAACATATTTATAAAATTTAATGTATAAATTATACTTTTGTAAAATATGGAAACATAAACTATCACAAAAATAAATATAATATAATAAAACATCCTATGATTCAGCAATTGTACTACTAGGTATTTACCCAAAGGATACAAAAGTTCTGATTCAAAGGGACACACATACCCTGATGTTTATAGCATCATTATCAGCAATAGCCAAATTAAGTGTCCATCGACTGATGACTGGATAAAGATGTGATATATATATATATATATATATATGCCTATATATATATATGAAATGGAATATTACCTAATCATAAAAAAGAATGAAATCTTGGAGCGCCTGGGTGGCTTAGTCAGTTAAGCATCTGCTTCAGTTCAGGTCATGATCCCAGGGTCCTGGGATCAAGCCCCATGTTGGGGTCCCTGCTCAGTAGGGAGCCTGCTTCTCCCTCTCCCTCTGCTCCCCCTGATTGTATGCTCACTCTCTCTCTGTCAAATAAATAAACAAAATGTTAAAAAAAAAAAACAGAATGAAATCTTGCCATTTGCAATGATGTGGATGGAGCTAGAGAGTATTATGCAAGGGAAATAGATCAGTCAGAAAAAGACACATACTATATGATTTCAGTCATATATGGAATTTAAGACACATAACAGATGAACATAGGGAAAAAGAGAAAGAAGCAAGCCATAAAGCCGACTCTTAACTATAGAGAACAAACTGAGGGTTACTAGAGAGGAGGTGGGTGGAGGGATGGGTTAGATTGGTGAGGTATATTAAGGAGTGCACTTGTGATAAGCACTGGGTGTTTTATGTAAGTGATGAATCACTAAATCCTACACATGAAACTAACTGTATGTTAACTAACAAATTTAAATAAAAACTTGGAAGAAAAAGAAAATTTAAAAATAAAGAAAAACATAGGTAGGATAAACACAAAATTCAGGAGAGTGGTTACTTTTGGGAGTGGGCTTTAGAGTTGGGATGGAAAGAGGATATGATCAGGAAGGATAATAATGGTTATTTCATCTGGAGTTGCATGTTTTTCATTCTAAGAAGTTAGATCGTGATGTATAGTTGTTTCATTAGTTAGAGTTCTCCAGAGAAACAGAATCAATAAGATATTTGTCTGTGTATTTGTGTGTACATTCATATATAAAAAGATTTATTATATGGTATTATATCACATGATTATGGAAGCTGAGAAGTCCCATGATCTACTGTCTACAAGCTGGAGACCCAGGAAACCAGTGGCATAGTTTGAAGACGTGAAAGACCAAGAGTCAGTAATGTAGATGCCCGTCCAAGTTTGAAGGCATGAGAATCAGGAGTGCTAAATGCAAAAGAAGTTGATATCCCAGCTCAGTAGTCAGGCAGAGCAAATTCAACCTTTTTCTACCTTTTTGTTCTATTCAGGCTCCCAGTGTATTGGATGATATCCACCCACACTGGGGCGGGCCATCAACTTTACTCAGCCAACCAATTCAAATGCTAATATCTTCCAGAAATACCCCCATGGACAAACCCAGGGATAATATTTAACCAGATATCTGGGCATCCCTAAACCCATTCAAGTTGACACATGAAATTAATCATCACAGGTGTTTCCTCCTTATAACTTTAGTCAGTCTGAAATATTTTATGATTAATAAACATTAAAATAAAACATTTCCTTCAATTTATCTACATTTTCAGAATATTCCTCCTTTTTTATTAACCCATTTAATTTATTTTTATTGAAATATAACTGACATGTAACATGGGGCTTTTTTGTGTTTTATCCATCTTATTCTCCTAGCAGTGCTTTACCATAAGGGGTATTACTATTCTTATTAAAAATAAAAATGCTAAGGTTCAGAGGTTGAAAAGGACAGCTCATGAAGACCCAGGTGCTCCTTGCAATATCAGATGGTGTCTGAAGAACTTTGGATCTGCCATCCCTTGGTTGTAACTCAGGTTACAACCTGAGTCCCACAGAAGGAGAAGACCTCCCTGGAACCCAGGTGCTTAGTTCCCAGTCCATGTTGAGCCCAGCTTGAGCATCATGGAGTATCCCACCTACACTCCAATGATGGGGCAGTGTGGCTTTGGCCAAAAGTGGAGTCACCTGGGGCGGCTGAGGGCACTGATGAGGATCCCTGGAGGTATAAAAAATCCCACCTGGAGAAATGAGTGACCTACCTGAGCCTTTTGAATCCAGGACTTCTTGCTTCAAACCTGACCTCTCCGTATTTTGAAGACAGAGCTCAAAGTGGGGCAGAACCAGTCTCCCAGTGCTGACTCACCATTAGCTCACAGACTCATGTCTTGTCACTACTTTTAGCTACCAGCAAAAGGTCTGCTGATCCCCCAGACACAGCACATATCTGATCAGCCCACTTTGGCCATAGCCTGCATCTTCCCATTATCTTACAGCATCTTTTCTTATAATCACCATTAACTCAAGCACAGTGTCTGCTAATACCCAATAGCTTAACACTCTGTCAGACCTTGGTTCCTGAACACTGTGACCAGAGTCCTGACCTCCTTGGCCTGTGACCAAGGTCCCGCCCTGTGGACAATGCCCTCAGCATTGGCTTAGCCACTAACTTTATCCCAGCTCAGACCTGTAGGATTGGTGCAACTGAACACCTCTTTCAGATAAAAATTTTGAATCTGTCATCCCTGAAATGATATTTCTGTAACATCTCAATTACAGGCCTAATTCTGGCCTTTGCCCAAACATGTTGAAGAGGCAGAAGGTAAGAAAATATACCTGTCAGGGCTTTCCTCCCCTGACCACATCAGCAATAAGAACTCTCAGCAGGGGCACCTGGGTGGCTCAGTTGGTTAAGCTTCTGACTCTGGTTTTGGCTCAGGTCATGATCTCAGGGTCATAGGGTCTAGCCCCGCATGGGGCTCCATGCTCAGTGGGAAGTCTGCTTGAGATTCTCCCCTCTACCCTCCCCTCTTCCCCCCTCTCTCATAAATAAATAAATTTTTAAAAAAGAAGAGGAACTCCCAGTGTTAATCCTCACCAGACCTCCAATCACCACTCGCTGGCTTCTATAAATCTCTTCCTGGGAACACAGGAGACCACATCCAAAGCCCCCTGCAGCCAGCCTGGCCCTGTGACTAATTTCGGCCAATGGGCGTTAAGCATAGGGTTGGGTGTCTCTCCTGGGCCATCACTTGGGTAAATACAAGGATGATGAGTGACCTCAGCATCATGACAGTGTGAGTTGCTTCCTGCGTCTCTCTTCTTCAATTTACAACTACTAAGTCATACATAACCCAACAAAGGTTCTTCTTCATAACATGCCAGGACCTTGGGGATACCCATACATCTGTCCATTAGACGGTGGGGAGTGGGGGAGGTGAATGGGGAGATGGGGTAACTGGGTGATGGGCATTAGGGAGGGCACTTGATGTAATGAGTGATGTAGGAAAGACATTAGGTTTCAAAGATGGTGACCAAGAAAGAATTCCTGAGACATCTTTGGTGCAAAAAGGTGGTTTTATTAAAGCATGGGGACAGGACGCTTGGGCAGAAAGAGCTGCACCAGGGTCATGAGGGGTGGCCCATTATATATTTTCAAGTTGGGAGGGGGTTAGGGATAGTGTAAGTCTCTAAGGAATTTTGGAAGCAAGGTTTCCAGGACCTTGAGGAGGCTAGCTATTATTGGGAAAAGGTCATTTATTACCATCTAATAAAACCTTATGCATGAGACCCTTCAGATGTATATCAGTGGGCCGTATGCTCCAAGGATGATTGCCAACATGTATCTTGGGGGGGTTAGAGATAAAGGAAATTTCTAAGGGAATTTTTATATGTTAAAGTAGGCTTACAGGAAGGAGGGAGGGGTTCAGGCTAGGATTGCCTTTTGCCCTTAGCAAAGTGTCAGCATTGAGGTAGTTGAGTCCCTAGAGGAATGTCACTCTGCCTGTTTCAAGGACTTGTCAATGGGCTGTAAGTAGTAAGGAAACGTAATAATTTCTCTTCTCCTTTTCTTTCCCACATCCTACCTACCAGGAGAAGTAGAAGGGGGCTATTCTTTTGGGAAACAATCCTAAAATAAGTGTGGAACCACAAAAAATTGCAAATAGCCCCAATAATTCTAAGAAAAAAAGAACGGGGTGGGGAGGAGCCAAGATGGCGACCGAGTAGGAGGACACTAGGCTCCTCTCCTCCCTGGAACACAAGTAGATAACTATCAAATCATTCTAAATACCCTAGAAATCAACCAGAAGACTGACAGAAACTCCAAACTAAAGGGAGAAAAGAAGCCACATCAAAGACGTTAAGAAGTGCAGAACCTTGGTTTGGGGGAGAAATGGGTCCCTGGTGCTGTGGAAAGGAGAGAGCCAAGGTCTCAGAGAAAGAGGAGAGAGACAGCTAGAGGAGCACACAGTGGAATGCACAGGAGAACATTTCCCCAGAGCCACTGGCTGGGAAAACATGAAGAACTGATTTTCTTGAATTCTTTTTGTTTTAAAGATTTTATTTATTTGACAGATAGAGACACAGTGAGAGAGGGAACACAAGCAGGGGGAGTGGGAGAGGGAGAAGCAGGCTTCCCACTGAGCGGGGAGCCCGATGTGGGACTTGATCCCAGGACCCTGGGATCATGACCTGAGCTGAAGGCAGACGCTTAACAACTGAGCCACCCAGGCGCCCGATTTTCTTGAGTTCTTGCAACTACCAGGACTTAAACACTGGAGTTTTAAAGGTCAGTTGGCTTTGCTGGGATAGAGCCCTAAGGGTGCTATCCTGCTCCTGGAGTGAAAGCAGGCACAGGACTGGGCAGACAGCCTGGAAACAACAATCTGAAGAATGCCTGGGGCACACAGAGGGGAGATTGTTCGCTCCTCTTGGAGTGCCTCCCAAAGAGTCAGCTTTCACAGATCTGCCTCTCTGGGGACAAAAGAGCCAGCAGGCACCATTTCCCTCCCCCACCGTTCGGCATAAACACAGAACCACCTGCTGGAAAGAGCACAGCATGACACTGGCTGCCTAACTGGCTTACACCAAGCCCAGCCCCCTGCTTTCTGACAAGACTGCCTTTTTCAGACAAGCTTGCCTAAGGCTCAGCACAGCGGGCCCCTCCCCCAGGAGTTCTGCACAGACTCTTGGCCACATCACGTCCCTAAAGCCTGGAGTTTTAGAAATCAGCAGGCATGGCTGGGATAAAGCCCTAAGGCCACTGAGCTGTTCCTGGAGAAAAGCCAGGCAAGCAACCCAGAGGCAGTCAGTCGGAAACAGCAATCTGAAAAACACCTAGGACACACAGAGGGGAGATGAGTCACTTCTCAGAATGCTTCCCAGAGGAGCAAAAATCAGGGAGATTCCTCTCCAGGGACAAAGGGGCCAGCTGGTGCCATTTCCCTCCCCTGGGAAGGAAACACAGAGCTCCCAGCTATGAGGGGTGCAGTGCCAACACTGGCTGCCTAACCTGCTTACACCAAGTCCTACCCCCTGAGCTCTGGTGGGACTGCCCCTCTCAGTCAAGCTCTAGACAGTCTTAGAGTCACAGACCCTTCCCCAGAAGATAAGCCAAAACCCTGCCCCAACCCACATCTCCCAACCACAGAGTTCTGCAGGGCTTTAGTTCTAGTGGAATTAGTATCAGGTCTCATTTAAAAGTAGACCAAAGCAACTTACCTAAAACTCACCAGATTCTGGCCAAGGACCAAATACTGTGCACTTCAAGCAAGGAGATCCTCCACAGACGATGGGCCTGAAGGATAGAGCAGCCAAAACACAACAGCTGAGTGCACTCAGCAAACACCAGAGACCCTTAAGTGCCAAACCCTGGACACCATATGGCCTCTTCTTCATGAAACCATCACTATAGGAGCAGGAAATATAATGAGCTTTTCTAACACAGAGAAGGCTGAGAATTAGACAAAATGCCAAGACAGAGGAATTCATCCCAAATGAAAGAACAAGATAAGGACACAGCCAGAGATCTAAGTGAAACATATAAATAATATGCCTGACAGAATTTAAAACAACAATTATAAGGATATTCACTGGACTTGAGAAAAGAATGGAAGACATCAGGGAGACCCTTATAACAGAGATAAAAGAGTTAAAAAACAGAAATGAAAAATGCAATAACTGAGATTGGAAACAGCCTTGATGCATGAATAAAAGGCTGGAAGAAACAGAAGAATGAATAAGTGACACAGAAAATAAAATAATAGAGGGGCGGAGAAAGATGGCGGAGGAGTAGGAGACCTGGATTTCGTCTGGTCCCAGGAATTCAGCTGGATAGGGATCAGACCACTCTGAACACCTACGAACTCAACAGGAGATCGAAGAAAAGAATAGCAACAACTCTCTGAACAGAAAAGCGACCACTTTCTGGAAGGTAGGACGTGCGGAGAAGTGAATCCGAGGGGATATTCGGGAGGATAGACGGCGGGGGAGAGGGTCACCATCGGCCGCTTCTGGCAAGTGATAGAGCCCCAGAGCACAAAATCGGAACTTTTAGATGTCAGCTCTGCTGAGGGACGTCACCCCAGTGGCTAAGCGGGAGGTGGAACCCTCATGGGACAGTGTGGTCTCAGGACCCTCGGGGTCACAGAAAGACCGGGGGTGCCTGAGTGCAGCAGAGCTCCCAGGTACCAGAGCAGGGAAGCTGGCTACAGAACGAAGCAGAGAACTGGGCCCTCAGCCCTGGGTTCCCATAAACCATGATCTGTGGCACAGTCAGGCCACTGCTCTTTCAGCAGGGACCCAACAAGCAGCACATATGAGGAGACACCCCTTCCTGCCCCGGGAGGAGTGGTGTGGGAGCACGCCCCAGGGATCTGCTGGGTTTGAAGACTCCACACGGTGTAGGGAGCCAAATATAGAAACACTCGGTCATAGGCCGGGTGAGCACAGAGTGCAGCCAGAGACCAGGGAGACGGGAGTGATTGACTGCTTTGCTCTGGGGGCTTACTGAGGAGTGGGGCCCCAAGTTCTTGGATCCTCCGGGTTGGAGATTGAGAGGCCACTATTTTCACTCTCGTCCTCCAAAGTTGTACCAAAAGCTTGCAGGGAACAAAGATCCCGAGGGCAAACCCGAGCAGATTATTTAGCCCAGACTGGCAAGGGCAGGACAATTCTGTGGCAAAGACATTTGGGAACCAGGCCCCTCCCCCAGAAGAGCAGCAAGAACAGCCAGCCAAGACCAAGTTTACCAATCAGTGAGAATGGCAGAACTCCAGCAATAGGGGAATACTGCACATAGAATTCATGGCTTTTTTTTTTTTTTACCACGATTCTTTATTCTTTCAAAGTTAATTTTTTAACTGTTTTTTTTTTAATTGTTCTTTTTCCCTTTATCGACCAACAACTTATCTATCATATTTTAAAAAACATTTTTCATTTTTCATTTTTAGAGTCTATTCTATCCCTTCATAGTAGTTACCCTTATTTTTGGCATATATATATATAAGTTGTTCTCTATAAATTTTGAGATACCGTTTCTTCTAACAGATCAAAATATATGCTAAATCTCTACTGTATGGCTTTGTTCTAGTCTCCTGCCTGATCACATTCTCTCCCCATATTTTTTTTAATCCTCTTCTTTCTTTTTTCAAACAACTCCTTATCTTATCAATTCCTTTTATAAAATCTTTTATAATTTTCATCTTTACATTCATATTCCATCCCTTCATAGTATTAAACCTTATTTTTGTACATAAAGAAGTTTTTCTTTCTTTAATATTTTGGGAGGCACTTACTTCTAACAGACAAAAATACACCCAAAATCTAGTGTGTGGCACTGATCTATGCACCAGCCTGATCAGATTTGATCATACTATGTTTTTTGTTTTGTTCTGTTTTTGTTTGTTTTTATCTTTTTCTTTGTTTCCCCCCCCCCCTTTCTTTTTTCTTTCTTTCCCTTTCTTTTCCCCCAGTTTCAGGTCTTTTCTGATTTGTTTAGACTATATTTTCTGGGGACATTGTTACCCTGTTAGCATTTTGTTCTCTCATTTATCTATTCTCCCCAGGACAAAATGACAAGACAGAAAAAATCAGCTCAACAAAAAGAACAAGACACAGTACCGACTGCCAGGGACCTACTCAATATGGACATTAGTAAGGTGTCGGAACTAGAGTTCAGAATAATGATTTTAAAGATACTAACTGGGCTTGAAAAAAGCATGGAAGTTATTAGAGAAAGCCTTTCCAGAGAAATAAAAGAACTAAAATCTAACCAAGTCAAAATCAAAAAGGCTATTAATGACGTGCAATCAAAAATGGGGACTCTTAACTGCTAGGATAAGTGAGGAGAAAAGATAATTAGTGATACAGAAGACCAAATGATGGAAAATAAAGAAGCTGAGAAAAAGAGAGATAAACAACTACTGGATCACGAGAGCAGAATTCAAGAGATAAGTGATATCATAAGACTAAACAACATTAGAATATTTGGGATCCCAGAAGAAAGAGAGAGAGGGGCAGAGGTATATTGGAGCAAATAATAGCAGAGAAATTCCCTAATGTGAGGAAGGAAACAGGCATCAAAATCCAGGAGGCACAGAGAACCCCTCTCAAAATCAATAAAAATAGGTCAACACCCCGACATCTAATAGTAAAACTTATGAGTCTCAGAGACAAAGAGAAAATCCTGAAAGCAGCTCAAGAGAAGAGATCTGTAAACTACAATGGTAGAAACATTAGATTGGCAACAGACCTATCCACAGACCTGGCAGGCCAGAAAGAACTGGCATGATATCTTCAGAGCACTAAATGAGACAAATAAGCAGTCAAGAATACTCTATCCAGCAAGGCTGTCATTGAAAATAGGGAAGATCAAAAGCTTCCAGGACAAACAAAAACTAAAGGAATATGCAAACAGGAAACCAGCCCTACAAGAAATATTGAAAGGGGTCCTCTAAGCAAAGAGAGAGCCTAAAAGCAACATAGACCAGAAAGGAACACAGACAATATACAGTAACAGTCACCTTACAGGCAATACAATGGCACAAAATTCAGATCTTTCAAAAGTTACCCTGAATGTAAATGGGCTAAATGTCCCAATCAAAAGACACAGGCTATCAGATTGGATAAAAAAACAAGACTCATCGATATGTTGTCTGCAAGAGACTCATTTTAGACCCAAAGACACCCTCAGATTGAAAGTGAAGGGATGGAAAATCATTTACCGTGCTAATGGACACCAAAAGAAAGCTGGGGTGGCAATCCTTGTATCAGAAAATTAGATTTTAAACCAAACTCTGTAATAAGAGATGAGGAAGGACACTATATCCTACTTAAAGAATCTATCCAACAAGAAGATCGAACAATTCTAAATATCTATGCCCCTAACATGGGAGCAGCCAATTATATAAGCCAATTAATAAAAAAAAAAAAAAGCAAAAAACACATCGACAACAATACAATAATTGTGGGGGACTTTAACAACCCCCTGACTGAAATGGACAGATCATCTAAGCAAAATAGCAACAAGGAAATAAAGACTTTAAATAACACACTGGACCAAATGGACTTCACAGATATATTCAGAGCATTCCATCCCAAAGTAACAGAATACACATTCTTCTCTAGTGCCTATGGAACATTCTCCAGAATAGATCACATCCTAGGTCACAAATCAGGTCTCAACTGCTACCAAAAGAATGGGATCATTCCCTGTATATTTTCAGATCACAATGCTTTGAAACTAGAACTCAGTCACAAGAGGAAAGTCGGAAAGAACTCAAATACATGGAGGCTAAAAAGCATCCTACTAAAGAAAGAATGGGTCAACCAGGAAATTAAAAGAGAATTTTAAAAATTCATAGAAACCAATGAAAATGAAAACACAACTGTTCAGAATCTTTGGGATACAGCAAAGGCAGTCCTAAGAGGAAAGTATATAGCAATAAAAGCCTTTGTCAAGAAAAGAGAAAGGTCTCAAATATACAACATAACCCTACACCTAAAGGAGCTGGAGAGAGAACAGCAAATGAAGCCTAAACCCAGCAGGAGAAGAGAAATAATAGAGATCAGAGCAGAAATCAATGAAATAGAAACCAAAAGAACAGTAGAACAGATCAACGAAACTAGGAGCTAGTTCTTTAAAAGAATTAACAAGATTGAGAAACCCCTGGCCAGACTTATCAAAAGGAAAAGAGAAATAACCCAAATCAACAAAATCACGAATGAAAGAGGAGAGATCACAACCAACACCAAAGAAATACAAACAGTTATAAGAACATATTATGAGCAACTATATGTCAGCAAATTAGATAACCTGGAAGAAATGGGTGCATTCCTAGAGATGTATCAACTACCAAAACTGAACCAGGAAGAAATAGAAAACCTGAACAGACCTATAACCACTAAGGAAATTGAAGCAGTCATCCAAAATCTCCCAAGAAACAAAAGCCCAGGGCCAGATGGCTTCCCAGGGGAATTCTACCAAACAGTTAAAGAAGAATTAATACCTATTCTCTGCAACTGTTCCAAAAAATAGAAATGGAAGGAAAACTTCCAAACTCGTTTTATGAGGCCACCATTACCTTGATTCCCCAAACCAGACAAAGACCCCATCACAAAGGAGAATTACAGACCAATATCCTTGATGAACATGGATGCAAAAATTATCACCAAAATACTAGCCAATACAATCCAACAGTATATTAAAAAGGATTATTCACCACGACCAAGTGGGATTTATCCCTGCACTACAATGTTGGTTCAACATCCACAAATCAATCAATGTAATACAATACATTAATAAAAGAAAGCATTTGACAAAGTACAGCATCCTTTCTTGATCAAAACTCTTCAGACTATAGGCATAGAGGGTACATACCTCAATATCATAAAAGCCAGCTATGCAAAACCCACAGCGAATATCATTCTTTTTTTTATAAAGATTTTTATTTATTTGTTGAGAGAGAGAGAATGGTAGAGAGAAAGCATGAGAGGGGAGAAGTTCAGAGGGAGAGGCAGACACCCTGCTGAGCAGGGAGCCCAATGTGGGACTTGATCCTGGGACTCCAGGATCATGACCTGAGCCGAAGGCAGTCGCTTAACCAACTGAGCCACCCAGGCACCCGCGAATATCATTCTCAATGGGGAAAAACTGAGAGCTTTCCCCCTAAGGTCAGGAACACAGCAGGGATGCATACTATCACCACTGCTATTCAACATAGTACTAGAAGTCCTACCCACAGCAATCAGACAACAAAAAGAAATCAAAGGCATCCAAATCGGCAAAGAAGAAGTCAAACTCTCACTCTTTGCAGATGATCTGATACTTTATGTGGAAAACCCAAAAGACTCCACCCCAAAACTGCTAGAACTCAAACAGAAATTCAGTCAAGTGTCAGGATATAAAATCAATGCACAGAAATGAGTGGCATTCCTATACACCAACAACAAGACAGAAGAAAGAGAAATTAAGGAGTCGATTACATTTACAATTGCACCCCAAACCATAAGATACCTGGGAATAAATTTCACCAAAGAGGCAAAGGATCTGTACTCAGAAAACTATAAAATACTCATGAAAGAAACTGAGGAAGACACGAAGAAATGGAAAAACGTTCCATGCTCATGGATTGGAAGAACAAACATTGTGAAGATGTCAATGCTACCTAGAGCAATCTACACATTCAATGCAATCCCCATCAAAATACCATCCACTTTTTTCAAAGAAATGAAACAAGTAATCCTAAAATTTGTATAGAACAAGAAAAGACCCCCAATAGCCAGAGGAATATTGAAAAAGGAAAGCAAAGCTGGCGGCATCACAATTCCGGACTTCAAGCTCTATTACAAAGCTGTCATCATCAAGACAGTATGGTACTGGCACAAAAACAGACACATAGATCAATGGAACAGAATCGAGAGTCCAGAAATGGACCCTCAAGTCTATGGTCAACTCATCTTCGACAAAGCAGGAAAGAATGTCCAATGGAAAAAAGACTGTCTCTTCAACAAATGGTGTTGGGAAAATGGATAGCCACATGCAGAAGAATGAAACTGGACCATTTCCTTACACCACACACAAAAATAGACTCAAAATGGTTGAAAGACTTCAATGTGAGACAGGAGTCCATCAACATCCTAAAGGAGGACACAGGCAACAACCTCTTTGAGCTCAGCTGCAGCAACTTCTTCCTAGAAACATCACCAAAGGCAAGGGAAGCAAGGGCAAAAATGAACTATTAGGACTTCATCAAGATAAAAAGCTTTTGAGGGCACCTGGGTGGCTCAGTTGGTTAAGAGACTGCCTTCAGCTCAGGTCATGATCCTGGAGTCCCTGGATTGAGTCCCGCATTGGGCTCCCTTCTCAGCGAGGATCCTGCTTCTCCCTCTAACCCTACCCCCTCTCATGTACTCTCTCTCTCTCTCATTCTTGCTCTCTCAAATAAATAAATAAATCTTTAAAAAAAAAAAAGATAAAAAGCTTTTGCACAGGAAAAGAAACAGTCAACAAAACCAGAAGACAACCAACAGAATGGGAGAAGATATTCGCAAATGACATAACAGTTAAAGGACTAGTATCCAAAATCCATAAAGATCTTCTCAAACTCAACACCCAAAGAACAAATGATCCAATCAAGAAATGGACAGAAGACATGAGCAGACATTTTTCCAAAGCATACATCCAAATGGCCAACAGACACATAAAAAAGTTCTCAACATCGCTTGGCATCAGGGAAATCCAAATCAAAACCTCAATGAGATACCACCTCACACCGGTCAGAATGGCTAAAATGAACAAGTCAGGAAATGACAGATGTTGGCACGGATGCAGAGAAAGGGCAACCCTCCTACACTGTTGGTGGGAATGAAAGCTGATGCAGCCACTCTGGAAAACAATATGGAGTATCCTCAAAAAGCTGATAATAGAGCTACCATATGATCCCTCATTGCACTACTGGGTATTTACCACAAAGATACAAATGTAGGGATCCGAAGGGGTACATGCACCCTGATGTTTATGGCAGCAATGTCCAAAATAGCCAAACTATGGAAAGAGCCAAGATGTCCATCGACAGATGAATGGATAAAGAAGAAGTCGTATATATACACAATGGAATATTATGCAGCCATCAAAAAGAATGAAATCTTGCCATTTGCTACATGGATGGAACTGGAGGGTATTATGCTAAGCGAAATAAGTCAATCAGAGAAAGACATGTATCATATGACCTCACTGATATGAGGAATTCTTAATCTCAGGAAACAAACTGAAGGTTGCTGGAGTGGTGGGGGGGTGGGAGGGATGGGGTGGCTGGGTGATGGACATTGGGGAGCGTATGTGCTATGGTGAGTGCTGTTAATTGTGCAAGACTGTTGAATCACAGATCTGTACTTCTGAAGCAAATAATACAGTATATGTTTAAAAAAAACAAGAAGAAGATAACAGGAGGGGAAGAATAAAGGGGGGAAATCGGAGGGGGAGATGAACCATGAGAGACTATGGACTCTGAAAAACAAACTGAGGGTTCTAGAGGGGAGGGGGGTGGGAGGATGGGTTAGCCTGGTGATGGGTATTAAAGAGGGCACGTTCTAAATAAAATCTTTAAAAAAAAAAAAAGAGGGCACATTCTGCATGGATCCCTGGGTGTTATATGCAAACAATGAATCATGGAACACTACATCAAAAACTAATGATGTAATGTATGGTGATTAACATAACAATAAAAATGTTAAAAAAAAGAACATAAAATAATGGAAAATATGGTAGCTGAACAAAAGAACTATGGAACATGTCATGAAAAGACTTAGGAAATTCAATAACTCCATCAAACATAATAACATTCATATTATAGGAGACCCATGAAGAGACGAGAGGGAAAAGATGGCAGAAAATTTATTTGAGGAAATCCTAGCTGAAAACTTCCCTAATCTGGGGAAGGAAACAGACACCGAGGTCCAGGAAGCATGGAGAGCTCCCATCAAAATCAACAAAAGCAGGCCAATACCAAAACATATTGTAATTAAGTTTGCAAAGTATAGTAATAATAAAAAAAATATCTTAAATGCAGTAAGACAAAAGAAGTTCTTAATTTACAAGGGAAGACCCAGATCTCTCAACAGAAACTTGGCAAGCCAGAAGAGAATGGCAAGATATATTGAACATGCTGACATGGGAAAAATCTGCAGCCAAGAATACTCTATCTAGCATGGATATCATTCAGAATAGAAAAAGACATAGTTTCCCAGACAAACAAAAACTAAAGGCGTTCATGACACTAAACCAGCCCTGCAAGACATATTAAAGGGGACTTTGCTTGGAAAGGAAAGACCAAAAGTGACAAAGACAAGAAAGGATCATAGAAAATCTCCAGAAACAAACATAAAATGAGTAACAAAATGGCAATAAATACATATCTATCAATTACTCTGAATGTAAATTGACTAAATTCTCCCATCAAAAGACACTGGGTGTCCAAATGGATAAAAACACAAAACTCATCTCTATGCTGCCTACAAGAGACTCACTTTAGACCTAAAGACACCTGCAGATTGAAAGTGAGAGGATGGAGAAATATTTATCATGCAAAAGGACATCAAAAGAAAGCTGGTGTCACCATACTTATATCAGACAAACTAGACTTTAAAGCAAAGACTATAACAAGAGATGAAAAAGGGCATTATACTGAGTGAAATAAGTCAATCAGAGAAAGACATATATCATATGACCTCACTGATATGAGGAATTCTTAATCTCAGGAAACAAACTGAGTGTTGCTGGAGTGGTGGGGGGTGGGAGGGATGGGGTGGCTGGGTGATAGACGTTGGGTAGGGTATGTGCTATGGTGAGTGCTGTTAATTGTGCAAGACTGTTGAATCATAGATCTGTACTTCTGAAACAAATAATGCAACATATGTTAAGAAAAAAGAAAAAGAAGAAGATAGCAGGAGGGGAAGAATGAAGGGGAGTAAATCAGAGGGGGAGATGAACCATGAGAGACGATGGACTCTGAAAAACAAACTGAGGGTTCTAGAGGGGAGGAGGGTAGGGGGATGGGTTAGCCTGGTGGTGGGTATTAAAGAGGGCACATTCTGCATGGAGCACTGGGTGTTATGCACAAACAATGAATCATGGAACACTACATCAAAAACTAATGATGTAATATATGATGATTAACATAACAATAAAAAATTTAAGAAAAAGAAAAGAAAAAAGGCATTATAGCATAATTAAAGGGACTATCCAACAGATCTAACAATTATAAATATTTATGTACCAAACATGGGTGCACCCAAATATATAAAATAATAACATAAAGGAATTCATTGATAATAATACAATAATAGTAGGGGCCTTTAACAACCCACTTACATCAATGGACAGATCATCTAAGCAGAAAATCAACAAGGAAAAAATGGCTTTGAATGACACACTGGGCCAGATGGACTTGATAGATATATTCATAACATTTCATCTCAAAGCAGCAGAATACACATTCTTTTCCAGTGTACATGGGACATTCTCTAGAATAGATCACATACTAGGTCACAAATCAGACCTCAGGAAATACAAACAGAATGAGATCATACCATGCATCTTTTCTAACCACAATGGTATGAAACTTGAAAGCAATCCCAAGAAAAAATTTGGAAAGACCACAAATACATGGAGGTTAAATAACATGCTACTAAACAATGAAATGGTCAACCAGGAAATCAAAGAAGAAATCTTAAAAATACATG
This sequence comes from Callorhinus ursinus, assembly GCF_003265705.2. Lineage (NCBI taxonomy): Eukaryota > Metazoa > Chordata > Mammalia > Carnivora > Otariidae > Callorhinus > Callorhinus ursinus. Next base: position 3,457,459 of record NW_027397143.1, on the reverse strand, counting down.
GAAACAAATGAAAATGAAAACACAACTGTCCAAAACCTTTGGAATGCAGCAAAAGTGGTTCTAAGAGGGAAGTTTATAGCAACATAAGCCTACCTCAAGAAGCAAGAAAAATCCCAAATAAATAATCTAACCTTACACCTAGGGAGCTAAAGAAAGAACAAACAAAGCCTAAAGCCAGCATAACAAGGGAAATAATAAAGACTATAACAGAAATAAATAATATGGAAACAAAAAACCAAACAAATAAAAACAAAACAACAACAACAACAAAAACAAATCAATGGAACCAGAAGCTGGTTCATTGAAAAAAAAATCAATTAAATTGATTAACCTCTACCCAGACTTATCAAGAAAAAAAGAGAAAGGACCTAAATAAATAAAATCACAAAAGAGAGAGGAGAAATAATCAATATCACAGAAATACAAACAATTATAAAAGAATATATGAGAAACTATACACCAACAAATTGGACAACCTAGAAGAAATGGGTAAATTCCTAGAAACATATGAACTACCAAAACTGAAACAGAACGACATAGAAAGCTTGAACAGACAGATAACCAGCAAAGAAATTGAATCCAAAGTCAAAAATCTCCCAACAAAAGTCCAGGGCCAGATGGTTTCACAGGTGAATTTTAGCAAACATTTAAAGAAGAATTAATACTTATACTTCTCAAACTATTCCAAAAAGGAAAAAGAAAAAAAAAGGAAGGAAAACTTGCAACTTCATTCTATGAGGCCAGCATTACCCTAATAGCAAAACCAGATAAAGACTCCACTAAAAAAGAAGAACTGCAGGTCAATATCCCTGTGAACATAGATGCAAAAATTCTCAATAAAATACTACCAAAAAAATAAAAATAAAAAAATAAAATACTAGCAGCCAAATCCAACATTACATTAAAAGAGTCACCCACCACAATCAAGTGGTATTTTTTCCTGGGCAGCAAGGGTGGTTCAATATCGCAAATCAGCTGATGTGATACACCACATTAATAAAAGAATAAGAAACATCATCCTCTCAGTAGATGCAGAAAAAGCATTTGACAAAGTACAACATCCATTCTTGATAAAAAACCCTCAACAAAGTAGGGTTAGAGGGAACATACCTCAACAAAATAAAGGCCATATATGAAAACCACACAGCTAATATCATCCTCAGTGGGGAAAAATTGAGAGCTTTTCCTCTACAGTCAGGAGCATGACAGGGATGTCCACTCTCACCACTGATATTTAGCATAGTAGTGGAAGTCCTAGCCTCAGCAATCAGACAACAAAAAGATAAAAGGCAACCAAATTGACAAGGAAGAGGTAAAATTTTCACTATTTGCAGAGGACATGATACTCTATATAGAAAACCTGAAAGACTCCACCAAAAATTTGCTAGAACTGATACATAAATTCAGTAAAATTGCAGGATACAAAATCAATGTACATAAATCGGTTGCATTTCTATACACCAATAATGAAGCAGCAGAAAGAGAAATCAAGGAATCAAACCTATTTACAATTACATAAAAAACCATAAGAGTCCTAGGAATAAACTTAACCAAAGAGGTGAAGGATCTGTACTCTGAAAACTATAAAACACTGATGAAAGAAATTGAGGATGACACAAAGAAATGGAAAAACATTCTGTGCTCATGGATCGGAAGAACAAACACTGCTAAAATGTCCATACTACCCAAAGCAATCTACACATTTAGGACAATCCCTATCAAAATACGACCAGCATCTTTCACAGAGGTAGAGCAAACAATCCTAAAACTTGTATGGAACCACAAAAGACACTGAAGAGCCAAAGCAATCTTGAAAGAAAAAAAAAAAAAAAAGCTGGAGGCATCAGAATTCCAGACTTCAAGTTATATTACAAAGCTGTAGTCATCAAAACAGCATGGTACCGGCACAAAAACAGACATATAGATCAATGGAACAGAATACAAAACCCAGAAATGAACCCACAACTGTATGGTCAATTAATCTTCAACAAAGCAGGAAAGAATATCCAATGGAAAAGAGACTCTTCAACAAATGGTATTGAGAAAACTGAACAGCAACATGTAAAAGAATGAAATTGGACCATTTTCTTACACCATACACAAAGATAAATTCAAAATGGATGAAAGATAAATGTGAGACAGGAAACCATTAAAATCCTAGAAGAGAACACAGGCAGTAATCTCTTTGACATTGGCCATAGCAACTTCTTTCTAGATATGTCTCCTGAGGCAATGGAAACAAAGGCAAAAATAAACTACTGGGACTTCATCAAAATAAAAAGCTTCTGCACAGTGAAGCAAACAATCAACAAAATTAAAAGCCAATCTATGGAATGGGAGAAGATATTTGATAAAGGTTTAATGTACAAAATATACAAAGAACTCACAAAATTCAACTCCCCAAAACCAAATAATCCAATTAAACAGAAGACATGAATAGGCATTTTTTCCAAAGAGGACATACAGACATATGAAAAGATGCTCAACATCACTCAATATCAGGGAAATACAAGTCAAAACTCAGTTAAGATATCACCTCATACCTGTCAGCTTGGCTAAAATCAACAACACAAGAAACAATAAGTATTGGAAAGGATGTGGAGAAGGGGGAACCCTCTTGCACCGTTGGTGAGAATGCAAACTGGTGCAGCCACTCTGGAAAATTGTATGAAGGTCCCTCAGGAAGTTAAAAATAGAGCTACCTTCAGTTGGTTAAGCGACTGCCTTCGGCTCAGGTCATGATCCTGGAGTCCCGGGATCGAGTCCCACATCGGGCTCCCTGCTCGGCAGGGAGTCTGCTTCTCCCTCTGACCCTCTTCCCTCTCGTGCTTTCTATCTCTCATTCTCTCTCTCTCTGAAATAAATAAATAAAATCTTTAAAAAAAAAAATAGAGCTACCTTATGGTCCAGCAATACTGTCCTACTAAGTATCTACCCCAAAAATACAAAAATATTAAATTGAAGATATAAATGCATCCCGATGTTTATAGCAGCATTATCTACAATAGCCAAATTATGAAAAGAGCACAAATGTCTATCAACTGATGAATGGATAAAGAATGGATAAGTTGCCATTTGCAGTGATGTGGGTGCATCTAGAGAGTATTATGCTAAGGGAAATAAGTCAGTCAGAGAAAGACAAATACCATATGGTTTCACTCATATGTGGAATTTAAGAAACAACACAAATGCTCATTGGGGGAAAAAAGAAAGAACCAAGCCAAGAAACAGACTCTTAACTACAGAGAACAAACATGGTTGCCAGAGGGGAAGGGGTGTGGGAATGGGTTGGATGCGTGATGGGATTAAGGAGTGCACAGGTTGTGGTGAGCACCAGTACCGTATATAAGTGTTGAATCACTAAATTATACCCCTGAAACTAATATCCTATTGTATGTTAACTACTTGGAATTTAAATAAAAATTTTGGGGATGCCTGGGTGGCTCAGTCAGTTAAGCAGCTGCCTTTGGCTCAGGTCATGATCCCAGGGTCATGGGCTCCCCCCGCTCAGCAGGGAGTCTACTTCTCCCTTTCCCTCTGCCTGCTGCTTTGCCTACTTGTACTCTTTCTCAATTTCTCTGTCAAATAAATAAATAAAATCTTTAAAATTTTTTTTATTTTATTTTTTTTAGTTTTTTAAATTTCATTATGTTATGTTAGTCACCATACAAACATCATTAGTTTTTGATGTGGTGATCCACGATCCATTGTTTTCGTGTAACACCCAGTGCTCCATGCAGTACCTGCCCTCCTTAATACCCATCACCAGGCTAACCAAATCCACCCTCCCCCCTGCTTCTAAAACCCTGTTTGTTTCTCAGAGTCCATAGTCTCTCATGGTTCATCTTCCCTCCGATTCACACCCCCTTCATTTTTCCCTTCCTTCTCTTAATGTCCTCCATGCTATTCCTTATGTTCCACAAGTAAGTGAAACCATATAATTGACTTTCTCTGCTTGACTTATTTCACTTAGCATAATCTCCTCGAGTTCCATCCGTGTTGATGTAAAAGTTGGGGATTCATCCTTCCTGATGGCTGAGTAATATTCCATTGTATATATGGACCACATCTTCTTTATCCATTCATCTGTTGAAGGGCATCTCGGCTCTTTCCACTGTTTGGCTATTGCGGACATTGCTGCTATGAACGTTGGGGTGCATATGGCCCTTCTTTTCACTACATCTGTGTCTTTGTGGTAAATACCCAGGAGTGCAATTGCTGGGTCATAGGGTAGCTCTATTTTTAAATTTTTGAGGCACCTCCACACTGTTTTCCAAAGTGGCTGTACCAACTTGCATTCCCACCAACAGTGTAAGAGGGTTCCCCTTTCTCCACAACCTCTCCCAACATTTGTTCTTTCTTTCCCAGCCCATTTTTGCCATTCTAACTGGTGTAAGGTGGTATCGCACTGTGGTTTTGGTTTGAATTTCCCTGATGACTAATGATGATGAACACTTTTTCATGTGTCTGTTAGCCATTTGTATGTCTTCTTCAGAGAAGTGTCTTTTTATGCCTTCTGTCCATTTCTTGAATTGATTATTTGTTTTTTGGGTGTTGAATTTGAGAAGTACTTCATAGATCTTGGATACCAGCCCTTTATCTGTAATGTCATTTGCAAATATATTCTCCCATTCTGTGGATTGCCTCTTTGATTTGTTGACTGCTTCCTTTGCTGTGCAGAAGCTTTTTATCTTGAGGAAGTCCCAAAAGTTCATTTTTGCTTTTGTGTCACTAGCTTTTGAAGATATATCTTGAAAGAAGTTGCTGTGGGCAATGTCAAAGAGGTTATTGCCTATGCTCTCCTCTAGGATTTGGATGGATTCCTGTCTCACATTGAGGTCTTTCATCCATTTTGAGTTTATCTTTGTGCATGGTGTTAGAGAATGGTCAAATCTCATTTATCTGCACGTGGCTGTCCAATTTTCCTAGCACCATTTATCGAAGAGACTGTCTTTTTTCCATTGCAAGTTTTTTCCTGCTTTGTCAAAGATTATTTGACCATAGATTTGAGGGTCCATATGTGGGTTTTCTCTTCTGTTCCATTGGTCTTTATGTCTGTTTTTGTGCCAGTACTATGCTGTCTTGGTAATCACAGCTTTGTAATCGGGCAGTGTGATGCCCCCAGCTTTGTTTTTCTTTTTCAACATTTCCTTGGTGATTCAGGGTCTTTTCTGATTCCATACAAATTTTAAGATTGTTTGTTCCAGCACTTTGAAAAATGTCATTGGAATTTTGATCGGGATGGTATTGAAGGTATAGATTGCTCTGGGTAGCATAGACATTTGAACAATGTTTATTCTTCTGATCCATGAGCATGGAATATTTTTCCATCTTTTTGTGTCTTCTTCAATTTCTTTCATGAGTGTTCTGTAGTTCCTAGGGTATAAATCCTTTACCTCTTTGGTTAGGTTTATTCCGAGGTATCCTATGGTTTTTGGTGCTATTGTAAATGGAATCCTTTCTCTAATTTCTCTTTCTATGGTTGCATTGTTAGTTTATAAGAAAGCAACTGATTTCTGTGCATTGATTTTGTATCCTGCCACATTACTGAATTGCTACATGAGTTCTAGGAATTTGGAAGTGGAGTCGTTTGGGTTTTCCACATAAAGTATCATGTAGTCTGTGAAAAGAGAGAGTTTGATTTCTTCTTTGCCAGTGTGAATACATTTATGTCTTTTTGTTGTCTGATTGCTGTTGCTAGGACTTCTAGTACGATGTTGAACAATAGTGGCAAGAGTGGGCATCCCTGACCTGTTTCTGATCTTAAGGGAAAGGCTCTCAGCTTTTCCCCATTGAGGATGATATTCGCTGTGAGTTTTTCATAGATGGATTTTAGGAACTTGAGGAATGTTCCCCCTATCCCTATACACTGAAGAGTTTTAATCAGGAAAGGATGCTGTATTTTCTCAAATGCTTTTTCTGCATCAATTGAGAGGACCATATGGTTCTTCACTCTCCTCTTATTAATGTGTTCTATCACACTGACTGATATCGCAAATGTTGAACCACACTTGCATCCTGGGGATAAATCCCATTTGGTCGTGGTGGATGATCCTTTTAATGTATTGTTGGATCCTATTAGCTAGGATTTTGTTGAGGATTTTGGAATCCATATTCATCAGGGATATCAGTTTGAAATTCCCCTTTTTGATGGGGTCTTTGCCTTGTTTGGGGACTAAGGTAATGCTGGCCTCATTGAATGAGTTTGGAAGTATTCCTTCTGTTTCTATTTTTTTGAAACAGCTTCAGTACAATAGGTATTATTTCTTCTTTGAATGTTTGGTAGAATTCCCCAGGGAATCCATCAGGCCCTGGAGTCTTCTTTTTTGGAGGTTTTGGATCACTGCTTCAATCTCTTTACTGGTTATTGGCCTATTCAGGTTGTCGATTTCTTCCTGTTTCAGTCTTGGCAGCTTATAGGCTTCCAGGAAGGTATCCATTTCATCCAGATTGCTCAGTTTATTGGCATATAGTTGTTGATAATAATTTCTAATAATTGTTTCTATTTCCTTGGTGTTAGTCGTGATCTCTCCCCTTTCATTCATAATTTTATTAATTTGGATCCTTTCTCTTTTTTTTTGGATAAGTCTGGCCAGTGGTATATTAATCTTATTAATTCTTTCAAAGAACCAGCTTCTAGTTTTGTTGATCTGATCTACTGTGGTTCTGGTTTCTAATTCATTAATCTCTGCTCTAATCTTAATTATTTCTCTTCTAATGCGTGTCTTAGGCATCATTTGTTGCTTTTTCTCTAGTTCTTTAAGCTGTAGAGTTAGTTGGTGAATTCGGGATTTTTCTATTTTTTTGAGTGAGGCTTGGATGGCTATGTATTTCCCCTTAGGACCGCCTTTGCAGTATCCCATAGGTTTTGGACTGATGTGTTTTCATTCTCATTGATTTCCATGAATTGCTTAAATTCTTCTTTGATTTCCTGGTTGAACAAACATTCTTGAGCAGGGTGGTCTTTAGCTTCCCACTGTTTGAATTTCTGCCAAAGTTTTTCTTGTGATTGAGTTCCAGTTTTAAAGCACTGTGGTCTGAGAATAAGCAGGGAATAATCTCAATCTTTTGGTATCAATTGAGACCTGATTTGTGACCCAGTATATGGTCTATTCTGGAGAAAGTTCCATGTGCACTCGAGAAGAATGAGTATTCAGTTGTCTTAGGGTGGAATGTTCTGTAAATATCTATGAGGTCCATCTGGTCCAATGTGTCATTCAAAGCTCTTGTTTCCTTGTTGATTTTCTGCTTAGATGATCTGTGCATTGCTGAGAGTGGAGTATTGAGGTCTCCTACAATTAATGTATTGTTATCAACATGACTCTTTATTTTGGTTAACAGTTGGCTTATGTAGAAGACTGCTCCCATGTTGGGGGCATAGATATTTACAATTGTTAGATCTTCTTGTTGGATAGACCCTTTAAGAATGATATAGTGTCCTTCTGTGTCTCTAACTACAGACTTCAGTTTAAAATGTAATTTGTCTGATATAAGAATTGCAACCCCAGGTTTCTTTTGAGGTCCGCTGGCATGGAAGATGGTTCTCCATCCCTTTACTTTCAGTCTGGATGTATCCTTAGGTTCAAAATGAGTCTCTTGTAGACAGCATATGGATGGGTCCTGTCTTTTTATCCAATCTGCAACCCTGTGCCATTTATGGGAGCACTTAGGTTGTTCATGTTGACAGTGATTATTGAAAGATATGAATTAATTGTCATCATGTTGCCTGTGAAGACCTTGTTTTTGTAGATTGTCCCTGTAAATTTCCGTTGTATATCACTCTTGGGGTCTTTCTCCTTTTATAGAACCCCCCTTAATAGTTTTTGCAAGCCTGCCTTAGTGGTCACATATTCTTTCAGTTTCTGCTGGTCTTGGAAGCTCTTCATCTCTCCATCCATTCTAAATGACAGCCTTGCCAGATAAAATATTCTTGGCTGCATGTTCTTCTCGTTTAGTACCCTGAATATGTCTTGCCAGCCCTTTCTGGCTTGCCAGGTCTCTGTGGATAGGTCTGACATTATTCTGACGTTCCTCCCTCTGTACATAAGGAATGTCTTCCCCGCTAACTGCCCTTAAGATGGTTTCCTTGGTTCTAAGATTTGCGAGTTTTACTATTACATGCGGGGGTGTTGACCTGTTTTCCTTGATCTTGGGAGGGGTCCTCTCTGCCTCTAGGACACAAATGTTTGTTTCATTCCCCAGATTAGGGAAGTTCTCAGCTACGATTTGCTGAAATATATCTTCTAGTCCTCTCTCTCTCTCCACTCCCTCCGGGATTCCAATTATTCTGACATTGGAATGCTTCATGGTGTCACTTATTTCTCTGATTCTAGTCTCATGGATTCTTTTTCCCCTGGCCTCCTCTTTTCCCTTTTTATCTATTAAATTGTCTTCCAGGTCACTGACTTGTTCTTCTGCCTCATTTACCCTAGCTGTTAGATTATCTAGATTAGATTGGATCTCAATGATAGCATTTTTTAAGTTCTGCCAATTCAGCTTTCATTTCTGCCGTTAGAGACTCTATGTCGCCATTAATTGATTTCTCCATTCTAGCTATTGTCTTCACAATTGCTAGCCTGAATTCCATCTCTGACATCTTGGTTATATCTGCATCCATTTGTAAATCTGCAGCATAAGTCATAATCTCTGAGTCTTTCCTATTTGGGAATACCTCCTCCTAGTTATTCTGTTGATGGGTGGTTGAGGGCATGTATAGAGCCCAAATTATTGACCAGAACCGAAGCAAGATGCACCTGTTTTCTAGGGACTTTAGGGTTGCTGGCCTCTTGTTCTCCCAGCCTGTGTTCTGGGGGAGGGGACTGCCACACTGTTAACTGCCCCTGTTTGGGCAGAGTTGCCACTGCCCCCCTGCGGTCAGGGATGGGCTCAGTGGGAACCAGTTTTGGGGGCTTTTGTTCTCTGGTGGCTTTCCCTGGTAGCTTTTCTCATCTCTTCCTAAAGTCAGAGCAGAAGAGACCATTTCCAACCCTCTGCCTCAGAGCAGAGAGATCGCAGTCTGTTCTTCTGTGACCTCTCCAGGCCACACTATTTTCCTTTTCTGTCTGTGCTGCTATAAACTGCAGTGTCCTGGGTTGTGCGCCCCTCTGCAGTGACCCCAGTCCTGCCTCCAGGTTGGGGCACATCTCTGCCCTTTGTGCTTCTAAAACCACCAGCCACTCCCAGTTCACATGCGTGACCCCGCCACTCCAGGTTTCTGTCCTGGGAGCTGCCCTAAAATCCTTTCCCTGACGCCACCCCTCTGCAAGTCTGGCTCAGTCCCCACACAGGAAGCTATTGCTCACTGGCGGTGTAGGATCCCCATGGCCAGGCTCCCTCCTGCTGCTGTTTTTCTTCTGATATCTGCCCACAGAATCACGGGTCCCCACTTCATACCTCAAAACCAACCGTCTGTGATATTCTGTTTCTAGAGATCCAGATCTTCTTACATCTCAGACTGATTTCGTGGGTGCTCAGAGTGGTCTGGTAGATATCCAGCTCAATTCCAGGACCAGTTGGAATAGGGTCCCTACTCCTCCACCATCTTTTCTCGAGCTTCAAAAAAAAATTTTTTTAAAGAAAAAATAACAAAGCTAGAGTTTCCATAATTCCAGATATCAAGTTATTCTACAAAGCCATAGTAATAACAGTATGATACTGGCACAAAACTAGACACATAGATCAATTGAACAAAATAGAGAAACCAGAACTAAATACCAGCATATCTAGTCACTTTAATATTCAAAAAGAAAGCTAAGAACTCAATGGGAAAAGGATAGTCTCTTTAAGAAATAGCGCTGTGAAAACTGGAGAAACACATGCAGAACAATGAAATTGAACCTCCTTCTCACACCACTCACAAAAATTAACTCAAAATGGATCAAAGATTTAAACATAAGACTTAACACCATAACACTCCTAGAAGAAAATACAGGAAAGAAGCTCATTGATATTAGTTTGGGCAATGATATTTTTGGACATGATGCCACAAGCACAAACACAAACAACAAAAGCAAAAATCAACAAATGGGACTACATCAAACTCAAAAACTTCTGCATAGCAAAGGAAACAGTTAAAAAATGAAACAACAGCTTACCAAATGGGAGAAAAAATTTGCAAATCATATATTGGATAAAGGATTAATATTCAAAATATATAAAGATACAACTTAATAAAAATAAACAATCTGATTTAAAAATTGTACTAGAGGATATTATGCTAAATGAAGTAAGTCAGTCAGAGAAAAAAATACCATATGATTTCACTCATATGTGGACTTTAAGAAACAAAACAGATGAACATAGGGGAAGAGAAGGAAAAATAAAATAAGATGTAAACAGAGAGGAAGGCAAACCATTAAGAGACCATAAGGGAGTCTGCTTTCCCTCTTCCTCTCCCTCTGCCCTTCCCCCTGCTCATCCTCTATGTCTCTCTCTTTCTCTCAGATGACTAAATAAAATAATAAATAAATAAATAAATAAATAGCATAGACTAAATAGACATTTTTCCAAAGAGGACATCAAAATGGTCAATAGGCACATGAAAAGGTATTCAACATCACTAATCATCAATGCAAATCAAAACCACAATAAAATATCACTTCATACCAGTTAGAATGGCTATCATCACAAAGACAAGAAACAAAAGGTGCTAGTAATGATATGGTGAAAAGGCAAGCCTTATACAATGTTGATGGGAATATAAATTGGTTTGACAATTAATCTTCCTTTAAAAAGTTAGAAATAGGGCACCTGGATGGCTCACTTGGTTACGCGACTGCCTTCGGCCCAGGTCATGATCCTGGAGTCCCTGGATCAAGTCCCGCATCGGACTCCCTGCTCGGCAGGGAGTCTGCTTCTCCCTCTGACCCTCCCCCCTCTCATGTTCTTTCTCTCTCATTTTCTCTCTCTCAAATAAATAAATAAAATCTTTTTAAAAATTAGAAATAGATCTACCATATGATCCAGCAATTCCACTTCTGGGTATACACCAAAGGAAATGAAAACAGGATTTAGACAAGATATCTGCACACCCATGTTTATCACAGCATTGTTCATATTAGCCAAGATATGGAAACAACACAAATATCTATCAGTGGATAACTAGATTAAAAAGATGTGGTATATATACACAATAAAATATTATTCAGCCATGAGAAGGAGGATATCATGTCATTTTTGCCAGCATGGATGGACCTTGAGCACCTATGCTAGACAATATAAGTCAAAGACAAGTAGTGTATGATATCACTTATATGTGGAAACAAAAGAAGTCAAACCTGTAAAAAAAAAGAAAAAAAGCAAAGTAAAATGGTGGTTACCAGGGAATGGGAGGTGGAGGCATAAGATTGATGATATTTAAAGGTACAAATTTATAACAAGTAGTAAATAAGTCATAGAAATCTAATGCATAGTATGATTATAGACATAATATTATACTATAATAATGTAATGTGATAAATATTGCTTCAAAGGCAATCATATGACAACATATAAATACATCAAAGTAATACACTATACCTTAAATTTACAAAAAGTAACATGTCAAACTTATCAAATAAAAGATAAGTAAATAAAATAAATTAGGGGGGAAAATACTAGGATCATGATTGCCAGGTCATGTAGTAAGCCTGTGTTTAACTTCATAGGAAACTGTCAAACTGTCCTCCAAAATCGTTGTACCATTCTGCATTTCCCACCTTCTGAGTGTAATGAATGAAAGTCCCCGTTTTTCCACACCCTCACCAGCATTTGATATTGTCAGGGTTTTTTGGATTTTTAACCATCCTAATAGGTAGATAGTGGTATCTTGTTCTTTTAATTTGAATTTTCCAAAAAACAAATGTAGAGCATATTCTTATATTCTCACTTGCCATTCATAGACCTACTCTGGTGGTAAATGTTCAGATCTTTTGCCCATTTTTAGATTGGATTATAATATTGTTGACTTCAGTTTTTTTAGTATTCCAGAAGACTTTTATTAAATATATTTGCAAAATTTTTCCCACGGTGTGTGGCTTATCTTTTTATTCTTTTAACTGTATCATTTAAGGTTTAATATATTTTACAGCCATTTAATTTTTTATTTAGCAATAATCTTAGACTTACAGAAAAGCTGCAGAAATAGTACAAAGTTCATGTATGCCCTTCATTCAGCTTCCTCTAATGTTAAAATTTATATAACCATAGTAAAATTATCAAAGCCAAGACATTAACATTAGTGCAATACTACTGCCACAAATCTGATTTAAATTCCACCAGTTTTAACCCCTATGTTCTTTTTCTGTTTCAGGACTCAAACCAGTATTCCATATTGTATTTAGTTATTATGTTTTCTTTATCCCTTCTAGTCTATGAGAGGTCCTAAGTATTTTCTGTCTTTCATGAAGCTTTCCTGAAGCTTTTGATGAGTATTGATCAGCTATTTTATAGAATGCCTCTTAATTATAGTTTATCAGCTGTTTTTTCCTGATTAGATTGAGTCTATGCATTTTTTGAAAACAGTACCACAGAAGTGATGTGTTCTCAGGACCTCATATCTGGAGGTACACGATATGTCTCTTGCAGGTGATATCCTTCACTTGGTTACAGTGGCCTCTACTGGGTTTCTCCACTGCAAAGCTACCATTTTTCCTTTGTAATTGAGGGAGATCTTTGATAGTATGAAAACACCTGTTTCTCCTAAAACTTTTGCTCACTGGTTTCAGTATCCATCAGATCTGGCCTAAAACAATTATTGTTGTGGTGTTTGTCTAATGATGATTTTGTAGGTCTCTCATTCCTTCAACATTTATTACTTAGAATTTGCCTGTAAGGAAAAGCTGCCCTTCTCCCCCATTTATTCATGCAATTACTTGTATCAGTGTCTACTCGGTGATGTTTATTTTGTTCCGTGAGTTATAATACAATACTATCATTTCTTATTTTGTTACTCAGATTGTTCCATAGGAATTCGGAGCGATTAGCCTTTAGTGATTAGGAGCTTCTTCAGATTGGATTCTGTGTCTCTTTGAAAATCGTCATCCTTTGTGTGCCTGGGTGGCTCATTCGGTTGAGCTTCAGACTCTTGGTTTCAGATCAGATCATGATCTCAGGGTCATGAGATTAAGGCCACGTGTCAGGCTCTGCACTCAGCAGGGAGTCTGTTTGAGATTCTCTCTCTCCCCTCTTCTTTCTCTGCTCCCCCCACACTCTCTCTCAATAAATAAATAAATCTCAAAAAAGAAAAAAGAAAATTGCCATCCTTTTTCAAGTGCTTATTTTTTGGCATCACAGGGTATTTTAGGCTCATCTTCTACATTCCCTGCCCCATCCCTGGAATCGATCACTTCTCTAATGAACTCCATTTCTTTTCTTGGAGAATGCAATATAGAAACTAAGATCTGGTCAGGGGATGTGCTCTCTACTGTTGGAGTTGGTTTTAGACCCTCTCAGCAGACAGAGCTCAGAAATGTATGTATATCTATGAGTCCATGCACACATATTTACCTCTATTTATTCAACCCTAGTATACACCTAAAGTCATTACAGTTTTTCCAAACGATATCCCTATGAGAAGTACTGCATTTGTATACAGTTCTTTTTGTCTTTAGCCTTATAGTATGCAGTCAACATATTAACTATTTTCTAAATTTACATAGGTGTGTTTTTTATTCCTGATCCCCTCCAAGTGTGGTTATGTTACACATTTGTCATAGAGTCTCTCAGAGGGTAGAGGGGTCTTCAGTTCATATGTGTGAAATCTTATCTCCTGGTTTTCTGCAGTAACTCTGGAAAGACTTGCATTTTATTAATTTATCTAATATTGGGATATTTTTAAAATTATTTTTATTTCTTGGATGTTTTATTTATTTTTTTAAGATTTTATTTATTTATTTGAGAGAGAGAGAGCATAAGCCAGGGAAGGGGCAGAGGGAGAGGGACAAACAGACTCCCCACTGAGCAGGGAGGCCAATGTGGGGCTAGGTCCCAGGACCTGGAGATCATGACCTGAGCCAAAGGCAGATGCCCAACTGACTGAGCCACCCAGGTGCCCCTTCTTGGATGTTTTATATCTTGGACATTAAGATTTAATCTTAGGGCCTTCACCAGCCTCCCTCCTCTGCCCCTCAGTTCTTCTCAGACTGCCTTTGCTCACCAGTGAAGTGGGGTGGTTGCAGGTGGGGTGAAGTGCAGGTTATCACATGCTAGCATTTGGTGATTTTTCCCTTTAAGATTTAATTTTGATAAAGTGCAATTTATTATTTTTTTCTTTCATGGATTTTGTTTTTTTACTGTATCTAAAAATTCATATCTAAACCCAAAGTTATGCAAATTTTCTTACATTTTTGTCTAGCAGTTTTATAACTTTGTGTAAATATAACTGTGTATGTTATTGTGTATAATTAAGCCTGATTCATTTTGAGTTTTTTTTTATGCAAAGTATGAGGTATGTATTGTTCATTTTTTAAACTATGGGTGTCCAGGTGTTCTAGCACAATTTGTGAACAACAACAAAAAAACTGTCCTCAATTGAATTGGCTTTGTGAAACATCAGTTGTGCAAGTCTGTTTCTAGGCTCTCTATTGTTCTACTCATCTATATGTCCATTTTTTAGCCAATACCATATTGTTTGATTACTGTAGCTTTCTAAGTCTTGAAATTTGGTAATATGAGTGCTCTGACCTTGTTCTTTTTCAGAATTTTTTTGGCTATCCTGTTTGGCTGGTCTGGTCTTTGCCTTTCTATACTTTCCATATAAATTTTTAAGTCCTTTTGTCAATTTCTACCAAAAATAAAAATTCAAATTTTTTGTGAATTGCATTGACACTATAGACCAATTTAGAGAAAATTATAATCTTAACTAATGATCCATGAATAAAGTATATTAATCCATTTATTTAGGTATTTAATTTCTTTATGCTTTTTAGTATATACAATTTTTATATCTTTTATTATTTATCCTTAAGTATTTCATATTTTTGGTACTGTTGTAAATGGTATTGATTTTTGTTTTCAATTTCTTATTGTTTGTTGCTTTATATGGAAACACAGTTGGTTTTTGTATATTATTCTTGTATATTTTTCCAAACTCACTCATTTCCAGTAGCTATTTTGTAGATTCCATTAGATATTCCACATAGATTTACATGTTTTCTGTGAACATAGTTTTACTTCTTCTTTCCAATCTAGATGTCTTTTTTTCTTACCTAATTGCACTAATTTAATTTCCAATAGAATATTGGAGATAAGTGGTGAAAATGGACATCTACATATTGTCTCTGATCTTAGATGTATTTAGTCTTTTACCATCAAGTATGATATTCATTAAAATTTTTTTGTAAATGACCTTTATCAGATTGAGGAAGTTCTCTTCTATTTGTAGTTTGCTGAGAGTTTTTATCATGAGTGGATGTTGGATATTGTCAAGTGACTTTTCTGCATCTGAGATAATTTTTAAAAGATTATTAATATGGTGAATTACATTGATTTTTAATCCTAAATCAACCCTGCATTCCTGGGACAAGGCCCACATCATTGTGATGCATTATCCTTCTAATATATTATTGGATTTGATTTGCTAAAATTGTGTTTAGAAATTTGCATCTATGTTAATGAAAGATATTGGTCTGAGTTTTCTTGTAAAGTCTGATTTACAAGGAAATGCCAGCCTCATAAAATGAGTTACAAAGTATTCTTTCCTCTTTAATTTTTTTTGGAAAAGTTTGTACATAGCTGGTGTTATTTCTTCTTCAGATGTTTGATAGAATTCACTAATGAAGCCATCTGTGCCTAGAGTTTACTGTGTGGGATTTTAATTTCTTTATGGCTGTTCAGGTTATCTATTTCCTCTTGAATGTGCCTTAGTAGTGTTTTTTTTTTAATTAATTGTGGTAAAAAAAACACATAACATAAAATTCACCACATTACCTATTATTACATGTACAGCTCTAGACTGTTAAGTATATTCACACTGTTAGGCAACAGATCTCTAGAACTTTTTCATCTCACAGAACTAAAACTCTACCCATTGAACAACAACTCCTCATTTCCTCCCACTATCCCCTGGAAATCACCATCTTATTTGTTGTTTCTATGATTCTGACTATTTTAACTTCTTCATGTAAGTGGAATCATATAGTATTTGTCTTTTTATGACTGGTTTATTTCATTTGGCATAACGTGATCATGGTTCATCCAAGGGGTAGAATGTGACAGGATTTTCTTCCTTCTCTAGCCTTTATACAAGGTATACATACATTCTATGTATATACCACAATTTTTTATCCATTCATCCAAAGATAGATATTTGGTTTGCTCCCAACTCTTAGCTAATTGTGAATAATGCTGCAATGAACATAGTATGCAAATATCCTTCAAGATCCTGATTTCAATTCTTTCAGATATATACCCAGCAGTGGGATTGCTAAATCACATACCAATTCTTTTTTTTAATTTTTTATTGTTATGTTAATCACCATACATTACATCATTAGTTCTTGATGTAGTGTTCCATGATTCATTGTTTGTGCATAACACCCAGTGCTCCACGCAGAACGTGCCCTCCTTAATACCCATCACCAAGCTAACCCATCCCCCCACCCCCTCCCCTCTAGAAACCTCAGTTTGTTTTTCAGAGTCCATCGTCTCACATGGTTCGTCTCCCCCTCCGACTTACTCCCCTTCAATCTTCTGCTGCTGCTATCTTCTTCTATTTCTTTTTTCCTAACGTACCTTGAATTATTTCTTTCAGAAGTACAGATCTATGATTCAACAGTCTTGCACAATTCACAGCGCTCACCATAGCACATAGCCTCCCCAATGTCTATAACCCAGCCACCCCATCAGTCCCACCCCCCACCACTCAGCAACACTCAGTTTGCTTCCTGAGATTAAGAATTCCTCATATCAGTGAGGTCATATGATACATGTCTTTCTCTGATTGACTTATTTCACTCAGCATAACACCCTCCAGTTCCATCCACATCCTTGCAAAAGGCAAGATCTCATTCCTTTTGATGGCTGCATAATATTCCATTGTGTATATATACCACTTCTTCTTTATCCATTCATCTGTCGATGGACATCTTGGCTCTTTCCACAGTTTGGCTATTGTGGACATTCCTGCTATAAACATTGGGGTGCACGTACCCCTTCGGATCCCTACATTTGTATCTTTGCAGTAAATACCCAGTAGTGCAACTGCTGGATCATATGGTAGCTCTATTTTCAACTGTTTGAGGAACCTCCATACTATTTTCCAGAGTGGCTGCACCAGCTTGCATTCCCACCAACAGTGTAGGAGGGTTCCCCTTTCTCCACATCCCCGCCAGCATCTGTCATTTCCTGACTTGTTAATTTTAGCCATTCGGACTGGTGTGAGGTGGTATCTCATGGAGGTTTTGATTTGGATTTCCCTGATGCCGAGCGATGTTGAGCAGTTTTACATGTGTCTGTGGGCCATTTGGATGTCTTCTTTGGGAAAATGTCTGTTCATGTCTTCTGCCCATTTCTTGATTGGATTATTTGTTCTTTGGGTATTGAGTTTGACAAGTTCTTTATAGATATTGGATACTAGCCCTTTATCTGATATGTCAT
>NW_027397143.1:3377390-3414885 GCF_003265705.2 Callorhinus ursinus | reverse complement strand
ATAATATGTTCTTAGAATTGTTTGTATTTCTTTGGTGTTGGTTGTGATCTCTCCTCTTTCATTCATGATTTTGTTGATTTGGGTCATTTCTCTTTTCTTTTTGATCAGTCTGGCCAGGGGTTTATCAATCTTGTTAATTCTTTCAAAGAACCAGCTCCTAGTTTCGTTGATCTCTTCTACTGTTCTTTTGCCTTCTATTTCATTGATATCTGCTCTGATCTTTATTATTTCTCTTCTCCTGCTGGGTTTAGGCTTTCTTTGCTGTTCTTTCTCCAGCTCCTTTAGCTGTAGGGTTAGGTTGTGTATTTGAGACCTTTCTTGTTTCCTGAGAAAGGCTTGTATTGCTATATACTTTCCTCTCAGGACTGCCTTTGCTGTATCCCAAAGATTTTGAACAGTTGTGTTTTCATTTTCATTGGTTTCCATGAATGTTTTTAATTCTTCTTTAATTTCCTGGTTGACCCATTCATTCTTTAGTAGGATGCTCTTTAGCCTCCATGTATTTGAGTTCTTTCCGACTTTCTTCTTGTGACCGAGTTCTAGTTTCAAAGCATTGTGGTCTGAAAATATGCAGGGAATGATCCCAATCTTTTGGTACCGGTTGAGACCTGATTTGTGACCTAGGTTGTGATCAACTCTGGAGAATGTTCCATGGGCACTAGAGAAGAATGTGTGTTCTGTTGCTTTGGGATGGAATGTTCTGAATATGTCTACAAAGTCCATTTGGTCCAGTGTTTCATTTAAAGTCTTTATTTCCTTGTTGATCTTTTGCTTAGATGATCTGTCCATTTCAGTGGGGGGGGGTGTTAAAGTCCCCCGCTATTATTGTATTGTTGTCAATTTGTTACTTTGCTTTTGTTATTAATTGCCTTAGATAATTGGCTGCTCCCATATTAGGGGCATAGATATTTACAATTGTTAGATCTTCTTGTTGGATAGACCATTTAAGTAGGATATAGTTTCCTCCTTCATCTCTTATTACAGTCTTTGTTTTAAAATCTAATTTGTCTGATATAAGAATTGCCACCCCAGCTTTCTTTTGGTGTCCATTAGCATGGTCAATGGTTTTCCACCCCCTCACTTTCAATGTGGGGGTGTCTTTGCATCTAAAATGAGTCTCTTGCAGACAGCATATTGATGGGTCTTGTTTTTTAATCCAATCTGATAGCCTGTGTCTTTTGATTGGGGCATTTAGCCCATTTACATTCAGGGTAATTATTGAAAGGTGTGAATTTATGCCATTGTATTGCCTGTAAGGTGACTGTTACTGTATATTGTCTGTGTTCCTTTCTGATTTATGCTGCTTTTAGGCTCTCTTTTTGCTTAGAGGACCCCTTTCAATATTTCTTGGAGGGCTGGTTTTGTGTTTGCAAATTCCTTTAGTTTTTGTTTGTCCTGGAAGCTTTTTATCTCTCCTACTTTCAATGACAGCCTACCTGGATATATATTCTTGGCTGCATATTTTTCTCGTTTAGTGCTCTGAAGCTATCATGCCAGTCCTTTCTGCCCTGCCAGGTCTCTGTGGATAAGTCTGTTGCCGATCTAATGTTTCTACCATTATAGGTTACATATCTCTTCTCCCGAGCTGGTTTCAGGATTTTCTCTTTGTCTCTGAGACTCTTAAAATTTACTATTAGATATCGGGGTGTTGACCTATTTTTATTGATTTTGAGAGGGGTTCTCTGTGCCTCCTGGATTTTGATGCCTGTTTCCTTCCTCACATTAGGGAAGTTCTCTGCTATTATTTGCTCCAATATACCTTCTGCCCCTCTCTCTCTTTCTTCTTCTCCTGGGATCCTAATTATTCTAATGTTGTTTCATCTTATCGTATCACTTATCTCTCGAATTCTGCCCTCGTGATCCTGTAGTTGTTTCTCTCTCTTTTTCTCAGCCTCTTTATTTTCCATCATTTGGTACTCTATATCGCTGATTCTCTCTTCTGCCTCATTTATCCTAGCAGTTAGTGCCCCCATTTTTGATTGCACCTCATCAATAGCCTTTTTGATTTCGACTTGGTTAGATTTTAGTTCTTTTATTTCTCCAGAAAGGGTTTCTTTAATAACTTCCATGCTTTTTTCAAGCCCAGCTAGTATATTTAAAGTCATGATTCTGAACTCTAGGTCCGACATCTTACGAACGTCCGTATTGTGTACGTCCCTGGCTGAAGGTACTATCTCTTGTTCTTTTTGCTGAGGTGATTTTTTTTCATCTTGTCATTTTGTCCAGAGGAGAAGAGATGAATGAGAGGACAAAATGCCAACAGGTTAAGAACGTCCCCAGCAAATATACTCTATACAAATCAGAAAAGACCTGAAACCAGGGGAAAAGAAAGGGAAAGAAAGAGAAAAGAAAGAGAAGAGAAAGAAAGAAAAAAAAAACAAAAAGAAAAAGATTAAAAACAAAACAGAACAATACAAAAAAAACGAATATGATTAAATATGATCAGGCATAGATCAGTGCCATAGACTAGATTTTGGGTGTATTTTGGTCTGTTAGAAAAAAGTGCCTCCTAAAATTTTAAAGGAAGAAAGACTTATATATGTACAAAATAAGGGTTGATACAATGAAGGGATGGAAGATGGCTGTAAAGATGAAAATTATAAAAGATTTTATAAAAGGAATTGATACAATAAGAAGTTTGAAAAAAGAAAGAAGATTTAAAAAAAAAAGAGAGAGAGAATGTGATCAGGCAGGAGAATAGAACAAAGCCATACACTAGTGATTTAGTGTATATTTTGATCTGTTAGAAGAAACTGTATCTCAAAATTTTAAAGAGAGAACAACTTATATATATATGCCAAAAATAACGGTAACTACTATGAAGGGATAAAATATGACTCTAAAAATGAAAAATAATGTTTTTTTTTTTAAAAAGGGATTGATAAGATGTTGGTTGAAAAAAGGAAAAAGAGAAATTAAAAAAACAGTTAAAAAATTAACTTTGAAAAACTAATGAATCATGGTAAAAAAAAAAGCCATGAATTCTATGTGCAGTATTCCCGTAGCGCTGGAGTTCTCCCGTTCTCCTTGATCGGTAAACTTGGTCTTGGCTTGCTGGCTGTTCTTGCTGATCTTCTGGGGGAGGGGCCTGTTGCCATGGTTCCCAAATATCTTTGCCGGAAGCAGAATTGCCCCACCCTTGTCGGTCCCAGCTAAGCAAGCTGCTCAGGTTTGCTCTCAGGAGCTTTTGTTGCCTGCAAGCTTTCAGTATGGCTTTGGAGGAGGACAGTGAAAATGGCGGCCTCCCAATCTCCACCCTAGAGGAGGCAAGAACTTGGGGCTCTGCTCCTCAGTGTGCCCCCAGAGAAAAGCAGTCAGTCACTTCCGTGTCCCCGGTCTCTGGCCGCACTCCATGCTCACCCAGCCTGTGACCGATCGTTTCTATCTCTGGCACCCGACCCCGTGTGGAGTCTCCAAACCCAGCAGATCCCTGTGGTGCGCTCCCGGCACCGCTCCTCCCGGGGGGAGGAAGGGGAGTCTCCCTGGATCTGCCACCTGTTGGGTCCCTGCTGGAGGAGTAGTGGCCCAACTGGGCCGCGGATCACAGTTTATGGCAACCCCGAGCTGAGAGCCTGCGCCTCGGCTCCATCTCTGCAGCCAGCTTCCCCTCTCCGATACCTGGGAGCTCTGCCACACTCAGGCACCCCCGGTCTTTCTGTGACCCCGAGGGTCCTGAGACCACACTGTCCCATGAGGGTTCCACCTCCCGCTTCGCCACTGGAGCGACATCCCTCCGCGGAGCCGACTTCTAAAAGTTCCGATTTTGTGCTCTGCGGCTCTATCACTTGCCAGAAGTGGCCGACGGAGGCCCCTTCCCCCGCCGTCTATCCTCTCGAATATCGCCTCAGATTCACTTCTCCACACGTGCTACCTTCCAGAAGGTGGTCGCTTTTCTGTTCAGAGAGTTGTTGCTACTCTCCTCTTCAATCTCCTGTTGAGTTTGTAGGTGTTCAGAATGGTTTGATCCCTATTCAGCTGAATTCCTGAGACCAGAGGAAATCCAGGTCTCCTACTCCTCCGCCATCTTGCTCCGCCCCCCTCACATAGCAATTCTATTTTTAATTTTTTTGAGGAAATACCAAAGTGCTTCCCATAGCAGCTGCACCATTTTATATCCCACCAAAAATGCACAACAGTTTCAATTTCTCTACATCCTAACAATTTTTTTTTAGTGCCCCCACAATGGGTGTGAGGTGAGATGATAGCTCATTATGGTTTTGATTTACATTTCCCTAATTGTTACAATGTTAAGTATCTTTTCATGTTCTTGTTGGTCATTTGTATATTTTCTTTGGTGAAGCATCTATTCAAGTCCTTTGCCCATTTTTCAAATGGGGTATTTGGTTTGTTGTTGTTGAGTTGTAGTTCTTTATATGTTCTGAATATTAACCCCTTCTCAAATAGATGATTTGCAAGTATTTTCTCCCATTCCACATGTTGCCCTTTCACTCTGTGATTTCACATGCAGAATTTTTAAATTTTGATGTAGTCTCATCTATTTTTGCTTTTATTGCCTATGGTTTTGGTGTCATATCTAAGAAATCATTGCCAAATCCAATGTCATGAAGCCATTCCCCTAAGTTTGCTTCCCAGAGTTTTATAGTATTACGTCTTAGGTTTAAATCCTTAATCCATTCTGAATTATTTGTATATGATGTAAGCTAAGGATCCAATTTCATTATTTTGCATGTGGTTGTCCAGTTTTCCCAACATCATCTGTTGAAGAGAGTGTCTTTTCCCCATTGGGTGGTGTTGGTAACCTTGTCAAAAATCATCTGACCGGGGCGCCTGGGTGGCTCAGTCGTTCAGCGTCTGCCTTTGGCTCAGGTCATGATCCCAGGGTCCTGGGATCGAGCCCTGCATCGGGCTCCCTGCTTGGCGGGGAGCCTACTTCTCCCTCTTCCTCTCCCCCTGCTTGTGTTCCCTCTCTTGCTGTGTCTCTCTCTGCCAAATAAATAAATAAAATCATTAAAAAAAATTATCTGACCATATTCATGAGGTTTTAATTCTGGGCTTTCTATTCTATTCCATGGGTCTATATATTTCTCTTTATGCTAATACCACATTGTCTTGATAACTATAGCTTTGTAATGTGTTTTGAAATCTTGAAGTATGAAGACTCCTATTTTGCTCTTTTTAAAGATTGTTTTGGCTATTCAGAGTCCCTATGAAATAGGAAATTCATATTTGAAATTCAGGATGGATTTCTCTAGTTCTACAAAAAATGCCACTGGGAATTTGAGAGGGATTGGAGTGAATCTTTAGATCACTTTGGGTAGTATGGACATCATTTTTTTTTTAAGATTTTATTTCTTTATTTGACAGAGAGAGAGCACAAGCAGGGGGACAGGCAGAGGCAGAGGAAGAAGCAGACTCCCCGCTGAGCAGGGAGTCCGACATGGGGCTCGATCCCAGGACCCTGGAATCATGACCGGAGCCGAAGGCAGCAGCTTAACTGACTGAGCCACCCAGATGCCCCTGGTAGTATGGACATCTTAACAATAGTAAACCTTCTAACCCAGTGAATAACAAATACTTTTCTCTTTGTGTTTATTTCAGAATGTTTTGTAATTTTCAGTGTACAGATCTTTCACCTCCTTGGCTTATTCCAAAGTATTTTATTCTTTTTGATATTATTCTGAAGGGTTTTTTTCTTTTTATTTCCTTTTTGGATTTTTCATTGTTAGTTTACAGAAACACAACTGATTTTTGAAGGGTTTGTATCCTGAAACTCTGCTGAATTTGTTCATTAGTTCTAAGAGTTTATTTGTGGATTCTTTAGGCTTTTCTACATACAAGATCATGCCAACTGCAGAGATCATTTTACTTCATCCTTTCCGATTTGGATGCCTTTTATTTTTTTTTTCTTGTCTAATAGCTCTGGCTAGGAACTCCAGGACTATGTTGAACAGAAGTGGCAAGAGTGTGCATCTTTGCCTGTTCCTGATCCTAGAAGAAAAGTTTTCACTCTTTCACCACTGTATATGATGTTTTGCATACATGGTCTTTATTATGTTTAAAAAGTGTCCTTCTATTCCTAGTTTTAGTGTTTTTATCATGAAATGTTTGAATTTTATCAAATATTTTTTCTGCATCAACTGAGATGATGTAGTTTTTGTACTTCACTAAGTTAATGTGGTGTATTTGCATTGATTGATTTTTATGTGTAGGACCATGCTTACATTCCAGGAATAAATTCCACTTGGTCATGATGCATAATCCTTTAAATGTGCTATTGAATTCAGTTTGCTAGAATTTTGTTTAGGTTTTTGCATTAATACTCATCCTGGATATTGGTCTACAGTTCCGTCTTCTTGTAGTGTCTTTTTGCCTGGCTTTGGTATCAGGGTGATACTGGCCTCATAAAATAATTTTTGGAGTGTTCCCTACTTTTCAGTTTTTTGTAAGATTTTAGAAATTAGTATTAATTCTTCTTTAAATGTTTGACAGAATTCTCCAGTGAAGTCATCTGGTCCTAGGCTTTTCTCTGTTGGGTTTTGATTCAATCTCCTTACTAATTATAGAACTATTCAGATTTTATTTCTTCATGAATCAATCTTTGTAGGTTATATTTCTAGAAATTTATCCATTTCTTCAAGTAATACAATTTGTTGGCATATAATTGTTCATAGTATTCAAATCTTTTTATTTTTATGGCATCAGCTTTAACGTCCTCCCCGCCACTTCATTTCTGATTTTACTTGAGCCTTACCTCTTTTTTCTTAATCTAGATAAGGGTTTGTTGATGTGTTGTGTTTTCATTTTCATTTGTCTCAAGATATTTTCTCATTTCCCTTATGATTTCTTCTTTGACCCGTTGGTTATTTAAAAGTGTGTTGTGCTGGGGTGGGGGGGGTCTATGGTGTGCAAAGTGCAATAAACTCTCTTACCTACTTTGATGCAATTCTTCTTGACTTTGTACTTGGTTCCGCCACCTCTTAACCAGTTTCTAGAATTCTCATAAAGGCAATTTGGTTCATATATTATTATCTCCATTGAAGAAAAAGAGCCTGGGTCTTCTCATTTCACCATCTTGGTCAAGTCTACTATAGTAGTGGTTTGTTATTTATAAATTTGTCTATTTCATCTAAATAATTTATTTATTGACATGTTATTGATCTCAAAGAACCAGGTGTTTCATTAATTTTCTGTTTTCCTGTTTTCTATTTCAGTGATTTCTGTTTTGATCTCTAAACTTTACAATATCATTGAGTAATCCCACTCCGATAAATCTACCCAAGAGACAAGAAAACATAGGTCCACACAAAAGCTGTACATGAAATGTTCAGAGCAGCATTATTTATAGTAACCAAAAAGTAGAAACAATCCAAATGTCCAACTGGAAAGATAAGTGTGTAGTATATCCACAAAATGGAATACTATTCAGCAACAAAAATAAATGAAGTATTGACACATGCTACAACATGAACCTTGAAAATATCATGCTAAGTGAAAGAAGCCATTCACAAAGGCCACAACATATTGTAGTATTCCGTTAATATGAAATGTTCAGAATGAGAAAAATCTACAAGAACAGAAAGCAGATTAGTGGTTTCCTAGAGCTGTAGGGATGTAGGCATTTAGGAATGATAGCTGTAGGTTTTCTTTTTGGGGTAATGAAAACACTGTAAAATTGTGGTAATAGATGCACAACTCTGTGAATATACTGAAAGTCATTGCCTTGTAAACTTTAAAAGGGTGAATTTTATGGTATGTGAATTATATCTCAAAGTTTTTTTTTAAATCATGCCACCCTTAAAATAAAACTATGAAAAGTCAGACTTCACCATACTCTAGCTTGCTAGTTTCATGGATTCTAGTGGAAGACCCCAGACTCCCAGACCATAGAAAAGGGACTTTATTACTCATGATACAACAGACAACAAAGGTTTCTTTTTCATGGTTCTCCATATGCCCTGCATCACAAAGGGGTGACACGGAAGTGGGATGGGGTGGATAGGTCACAATGGGTTTGTGTCACAGCTGTGGATCTCCAAGCCTAAAAAATCCCCAATCTTTCTATAGGAGCTACAGGCAAACCTGCCCAAATTTTGTCCTGGAGAAAGACATTCTCTATTATCCTAGAAACCAAACAAATCTGCTCTCTGCCCCAGAGGAAGACATTCTATCTGCCAAGGCTTCTTGTTAAATCTCAAAAGGACTGTCCAAATCAAAAGACAAGATCCCCCAAGAGACCTGTCTCCCACTCCTGGAACATTCTTCCACCTGACTGCAGTTTTGGATTCTATAACAAAAATACAAATGTAACTCTGGACTCATTTTTCTCAGTTCAGTTTCTTGAGGGAAACAAAGGCTGAGTTTGAGTTCTCTACACCAGTCCTGATATCCTCTGTCCTCACAAATAAACAAGGTGTGTGTTTACAGTTAAGGACTCATGTTACAACAAATGACCCAGGGAAAGAAATCAGACCACAGTTTGACTATTTCTTTGACAAGAAAAACCCCATTTTTCTACTGCTTCCATGCCATTTTCACATTCACAGAGGTGTTTTAAGGGCCAGGAAACCATTCCTGAAGCCTCTCTGTCCTGGGGTGGGGTGGTGATGACCAAATTTTGTTCTCCGTATACACTAAGCTGTGACTTCCAAGTAAAGCCTCATCTACACTGCCTGTACAGACTATTTCTCCCCTGAGCACATCCTATGTCCTACAAAGGCTTGCTTCCATCTAAAGCCTCCTCAATACTCCCTAAAGACTTCTCCCCCGAGTGTCTCTTCTGATGTGTGATGAGATCTGACTTCAGGCCAAAGCCTTGCCCACACTTCTTACACACAAAAGGCTTTTCTGCTGAGTGTGTCTGCTGGTGTCCACTTAAGGGCCCCCTTACAGCTAAAACTTTTCATACATTCCCTGCACACAAAGCACCACTGCTCTTTCCCTGGTGTGTTCTCTGGTTTGTGAAGAGTGCTCCCTTAAAGCTGAAGCCCACACACCCTGCACACAAAGCATTTCTCTCCCAAGTGTCTGACCAGGGCTGACTTATAGCTGAAGCTGCACCCACACTCCATGCACATAAGGCACAGCCCAGCAATATGTGTGCACTGGTGTCTGAGGAAAACTGGACTTCGGTCAGAAGTCCTGTCCATATTCCCTGCACACAAAAGATTTCTCCTTTGAATGTACTTTGTGGTGTTTCACAAGGATTGACATGTCTAAAGCCATGCCCACAATCCCTACACACATACAGCTTCTCCCCTGTGTGTCCTCTGATGTGCAATGAGGGCTGATTTCTTAGTAAAAGACCGTCTACACTCATTGAACAGAAAACACTTCTCCCCTGAGTCTGACTTCTGATGTCTGTGAAGATTTGACTTCCATGTTCCCGGCACATGAAAGGCTGCTTACCCAGGTGCATCCTCTGGGGTCTCTGGAGGGATGACTTACTGCCAAAGCCTGCCCATAAGTCCTCTCCTCTGAGTGTGTCCCATACAAGCGAGGTTTGAGTGCTAGCTAAGGCTCTTCTCACACTCTGCCCAACTGACTACTCCACATCCCAAAAGTCTACTTCCTTCAGAGGTGTCTGCCTCCTGGGGGTTTGCCCTCTTTAACAGGCTGAGCTCTATGCCTGCCACTCTGTTTCTAGTGCCTTCCCTAATGTGTAGAGGCTGTCCTAGCAGTGGACTGCAAAGCTCCCCTTTAATTTGTCCTCCATAACTAGGACTTGGTATCTGCTTTCTCATGTACTTATGCCCTGTCGCTCCAGCAGCTTTGTGCAGAAAGTTGTTGCACTTGTGTCTTTGGATCCTCTTGGCAAAGATCCCTTGGTTGAAGGTGATTTTCTGCACCCAAAACTGGGATGATCCTAGGAGGATGGCTGTGCAGAACATGTTGACTGAGGAAGGGTTGGCTGCAGAAGGCCAAGGGGCAGTTGACACAGAAATGGATTTCTGGCTTTGGTTCTGCTCAAGAGAAAGCAGTTTTGGGGGGCCTGGGTGGCTCAGTTCGTTAAGCATCTGCCTTCAGCTCAGGTCATGATCCCAGGGTTCTGGGATTGAGCCCCACATCGGGCTCTCTGCTCAGCAGGGAGCCTGTTTCTCCCTCTCCCTCTGCCTGCTGCTCCCCCTGCTTGTGCTCTCTCTCTCTCTGTCTCTCTCTCTTTCTCTGTCTCTCTCTCTCCGTCAAACAAATAAAATCTTAATTAAAAAAATAGAAAGCAGTTTTTGTCTGAGTAGTCATAGGTGGGGCACCCCAGGCTACTCCTCCCATCTTAAGATGGGACTTGCCCCCCGCAAGAAACGTGTTTCAGCTTTCCAACAAAAGCTCTATGTCCCACCAATATACCCCCTACAAGAACTATTTTTCATTCCTCTATTACCCATAACTAAAATCCAGAAAATCCATACCAGTAGAGTTTCTATGTGTTATTCAGACAAGGAACCTTTCAAAAAAGCAGCAGAGGTCATTCTGTAAAGAGCTGCAATTACAGTTGGCCTTTTTGCCCTGCTACACTTATTTGTGATATAAATATCTGACACAACTGTTTTCTCCTACTGAAGATAACAAACTATAGGTAGAAATGTTCACATGGAACTTCCCTATAAGAAAGGTGACTGACGGGCATATAGATTGCTTGGTCTGGAAGCACCCCTCCCCTCAAATGTAAGAGGCAGAACAGGAGAGTTGTTCAAGAAATGTGTGCACTAAATCTGAATTGAAGTCTCCAGGCTCAAAACAGTATGTGAGGACCACTGGGGACAGGTGGACACTCAGAAGACAGATATAGTCCAGGCCCTGTTTACTGAAAGGATTTTGACTCCTGATGCCCACAGAAATTCTAATTTCTTTACAAATCTAAAAGAAAAATCCAGAATTCCAGACCCAACCTCGTCATAATATGTGCCCAATTAATATTAGATGAATGGGTTGTTTTGGTTTTTGCTTTTATTTTTTTATTTTTATTTAAATTCCAGTTAACATACAGTGTAAAATTAGTTTCAGGTGTATAATATAGTGATTTCAACGCTTATATAGAACACCAGTGCTCATCACAAGTGCCCTCCTTAATCTGCATCACCTATTTCAACCATCCCCTACCCCTTCCCCTCTGGTAACAATAAGTGTGTTCTCTAGTGTTAAAAGTCTGTTTCTTGATTTGTCTCTCTCTCTCTTTTTTTCTCCTATGATCATTTGTTTGGTTTCGTGCATTCCACATGAGTGAAATCATATGGTATTTGTCCTTCTCTGACTGCCTTATTTGGATGAATAGTTTTTTAAGAAAAGAAAAGTTTTATTTAAAAACTTTATAAAACTGAAAAGTTTTATAAACTCCTGAATGTGTCATGAGAATCAGCGACAGATGAATGGATGGCAGTGTCACTGAGCAACTGAAGTAGGCCTTCCTCACAGAAACAACATAACATGGGGAGACTGGGAATCATTAATGTTTCAGAAGGATGGAATGGAACAGGCAGACAAGAAGTGCTAGTCAAGGGAATACTAGAGGGAATTTCCCTTATTTAAGGAAAGATACCAAGAGGATTGTTGCAAAACACACATGCCCAGAAAAGACAAGAGTCACAAGTGTTGGTAAGGATATGGAGAAAGGGGAGCCCTCTTGCACTGTTGGTGGGATTGCTAATTGCAACAACCACTCTGGAAAACAGTATCTCCCCCATACTGTTCCTCAAAAAAGAAAAAAATAGAACTACCACATGATCCAGAAATATCACATCTGGGTATATATCTGAAGGAAGTGAGATTACTATATCGAAGAGATATTTGCACTCCCGTGTTCACAGCAGTGCTGGTTACAGTAGCCGAGACATGAAAACCACATAAGTGTCCACGAACAGATGAATGGATAAATAAAATGTGGCATATATACAATGGAAACTATTCAGCCACAGGAAAGGGAAATCCTGCCATTGGTGACAATATGCATAGACCTTGAGGACACTGTGCTAAGTGAAATAAGTCAGACAGAAAGACAACATACTGCATTATCTCACTTCTATGTAGAATCTTTAGGAAGGCAAACTCATAGATAGAAAATAGAATGGCGGTTGCCAGGGGCTGGCAGGTGGAGGGAATGGGGAAATGTTAGTCAAAGGGTACATCTTCATCAGTTATAAGATGAGTAAGTTCTGAGGATCTAATGTACATCATGGTGAGTACAGATAAAAATACTGGCTTATATATTTGAAAGTTATAAGAGTAGAACTTAAATGCTCTCAGCACACACAAAAAGTGAAATTACGACATGATGGATGTGTTAACTAACCTTATTGTGGTAATCATTTTCATTTTATATGTGCATCAAATCACCATGTTGTACACCTTAAACTTGCACAATGTTATATATCAGTTATATCTCAGTAAAGCTGGGGGGATAAATCCATAGACTCAAAAATAAAATAGAATGCTGGGTTCCAAAAAATATATACACCCTAGCCAAAAGAAATATCTTAAAATGATAATAATACATATGAATAATAAGAATACATATGAACCTAGAGTGGGTAAAAATGCAGTGAAAGTTAATAGTTAAATACAGATGGGGGGAGGTAAGATGGCAGCAGAGTAGGAGGACCTGAGGCTCCTCTGGTCCCATGAACACAACTAGATAACTATCAAATCATTCTGAATACCCCAAAAATCCACTGGAAAACTGACAGAACAAGCTCCACAACTAGAGGGAGAGAAGAAGCCATACGGAAGAAGGTAGGAAGTAAGGAGTCACAGTTTGGGGAAAACAGGAGGGGCTGAATTTCCTGAGTCCTTGCACCCAGCAGGGCTTGAAGACTGGAGTTTTAAAGGTCAGACGGCTTGGCTAGGATACAGACCTGAGGGTACTTCCTTACTCCTGGAGGAAAGGCAAGCAAACAACCCTGGGGCAGACAGCATGGTCTGAGGAACACCTGGGGCACAAAAGGGGAAGATTATTTGCTCTTCTTGGAGCAGTCCCTGAGGAATAGATTTCAGGGAAACACATCTCTAGAGACAAAGGAACCAGCAGGTACCATTTCCCTCCTGCACCCCTCAGCATAAACACAGAGCCACCTGCAGAGAGCAGCTCAATCCCAACACAGGCTGCCTAACCTGCTTACACAAAGTCCCACGGCCCTGCACTCTGGGCATGACAGCCCTTCTCTGTCAAACTTGCCTCAGTCCCAGCAAGGTGGAACCCTCCCCCAAGAGGATGAGTGCAGGCCCATGTCCACACCATATCCTTAAAGCCTGGAGTTTTAAAAATCAGCAGTCTTGACGGGGATAGAGCCCCGAAGGGCACTGTGCTTCTCCTGGAGAGAAGGTAGACAACCAACCAGGAGGTGGACAGTGTGGAAAGAGCAATCTGAGAAACTCCTGGGACACGGGGGTGGGAGGTGGAGGCGGGGAATAGTCTCCCTTCTCAGAGTGCTTCCCTGAGGAGCAGCATCCACAGAGGCACCACTCTAGGGCCAAAGGAGCTGGTTGATGCAATACCCCCTGACCACCACCACCACCACCAGCATAAACACAGAGCAGCCTGGAGCAAGCAGCACAGCACCAACACTGGCTGCCTAACCTGCTTACACTGAATCCCACACCCCTCCACTCTGGCAGTACCACCTTTCTCAGTCAAACCTGCCTCAGGCCCCGTGCAGTGGTGGCACTCTTCTCTAGAAGACAAGCAGAAATCCCTGCCCATACCATGTCTCCCAACCAGAGAGTTCTGCAGGGCTTCAGTTCTAGTGGAGTAGTATCAGGTCTCATTTAACAAGCACACCAGAGCACACCTAGTTAAAACTTACAGTTTTGGCCCAGACCAAACACTGCCCACTGCAGATAAGGAGAGCCTCTGCAGACAACTGACTTGAGGAACACAGCAGCCAAAATACAACAGCAGAGTGCACATAGCACACATCAGAGAAACTCCCTGAAGCCCCAGGCCCTGGACACTATATGACTTCATAAAGCCATTAGTCTCAAGAGCGGGAAACATAATGGGCTTTTCTAATACACAGAATAAGGCAGAGACTTAGATAAAATGCCAAGATGGACGAATTCATCCCAAACAAGATAAGGTCATGGCCAGGGAGCTAAATAAAGCAGACATAAGTAACATGTCTGATGGAGAACTTAAAGCAACAATCATAAGGATACTCACTGGACTTGAGAAAAGAGTGGAAGACATCAGGGAGACCCTTACCACAGAGATAAAAGAGTTAAAAAAGAATCAGTCAGAAATGAAAACTACAATAACTGAGATTGGAAACAGATTTGATGCAATGAACACAAGGCTGGAAAGAGCAGAGAAATGAATAAATGATACAGAGAACAAAATAATGGAAAATAAGGAAGCTGAACAAAAGAGAGAAAGAAGAATTATGGAACACCTCAATAGACTTAACAAAACTCAGTGACTCCATCAACATAATAACATTCATATTATAGGAATCCCAGAAGGAGAGAGAGAAAAGGGGACAGAAAATTTATTTAAGGAAATCATAGCTGAAAATTTCCCTAATGTGGGAAAGGAAACAGATATCCAGATCCAGAAGCCACAGAAAACTCCCATCAAAACCAACAAAAGCAGGTCAAGACCAAGACATATTGTAATTAAATTTGCAAAACATAGCAATAAAGAAAAAATTTTAAAAGCAGCAAGACAAAAGAAGTCCTTAACTTACAAGGGAAGACCCATAATGCTAGCTGAAGATTTCTTGGGAGAAACTTGTCAAGCCAGAAGGAAGTGGCATGATATATTCAACATGCTGAATGGGAAAAATCTGCAGCCACGAATACTCTATCCAGCAAGGCTATCATTCATAACAGAAACAGAGATAAAGAGTTTCCCTGACAAAAAGGAAAGGAGTTCATGACCACTAAACCACCCTGCAAAAAATATTAAAGGGG
This sequence comes from Callorhinus ursinus, assembly GCF_003265705.2. Lineage (NCBI taxonomy): Eukaryota > Metazoa > Chordata > Mammalia > Carnivora > Otariidae > Callorhinus > Callorhinus ursinus. The sequence goes on along the minus strand of NW_027397143.1, from coordinate 3,400,029 downwards.
ACTCTTTGAGTGGAAAGAAAAGACCAAAAGTGACAAGACAAAAAAGGAACAGAGAAAAGCTACAGAAAATAAGTAATAAAGTGACACCAAATACATATCTGTCAATAATTACTCTGAACATAAATGGACTAAATGCTCCAATCAAAAGACATAGGGTATCAGAATGGATTAAAAAAAAAAACCAAGACCCATCTGTATATGCTGCCTACAAGATACTCATTTTAGACCTAAAGACACCTGCATTTTGAAATTGAGGGGATGGAGAAACATTTATCATCATCAAATGGAAGTCAAAAGAAAGCTGGAGTAGCAATACTTATATCAGACAAACCAGATTTTAAACCAAAGAATGTAACATGAGATGAAGAAGGGCACTATATCATAATATGGAGGACTATCCAACAAGAAGATCTAACAGTTGTAAATATTTACGCACCAAACATGGGAGCACCCAAATATATAAAGAATTAATAAGAAACACAAAGGAACTCATTGATAATAATACAATAATTGTAGGGAACTTTAACACACCACTTATGTCAATGGACAGATCATCTAAGCGAAAAACCAACAAGGAAACAATGGCTTTGAATGACACACTGGGCCAGATGGACTTGACAGATATATTCATAACATTTCATCTCGAAGCAGCAGAATACACATTCTTTTCCAGTGTACATGGGACATTCTCTAGAATAGATCATATACTAGGTCACAAATCAGCCCTTAACAAGTACAAAAAGACTGAGATTATACTATGCATCTTCTCCAACTACATCACTATGAAACTTGAAGTCAACCACAAGAAAAAATTGGGGAAGACCACAAATACATGGAGGTTAAACAACATGCTACTAAACAATGAATGGGTCAACCAGGAAATCAAGGAAGAAATAAAAAAGTACATGGAAACAAATGAAAATGAAAATGCAATTGTTCAAAATCTTTGGGATGCAGGAGAAGCAGTCTGAAGTGGGAAGTATATAGCAATACAGACCCACCTTAAGAAGCAAGAGAAATCTCAAACAACAACCTAACCTTATACCTAAAGGAGCTGGAAAAAAAGCAAATGAAGCCTAAAGCCAGCAAATGAAGGAAACTAATAAAAATTAGAGCAGAAATGATATAGAAACAAAAAAATAGAAGAGTAATGAAACCAGGAGCTGGTTCTTTGAAAAAATTAATAAAATTAATAAATCCCTAGCCAGACTTATCAAAAAGAAAAGAGAAAGGGCCCACATAAATAAAATCATGAATGAAAGAGGAGAGATCCACAACCAACACCACAGAAATACAAACAAATACAAAATATAAGAGAATATTATGAAATTTATATGCCAATAAACTGGACAACCTGGGAGAAATGAATAAATTCCAAAAATATATAAACTACCAAAGCTGAACAGGAAGAAATAGTAAACTCAAATAGACTGATAACCAGCAAAAAAAAAAAAAAAAGAATCAGAAATCAAAAATCTCCAGGACGAGACAGTTTCACAGGTGAATTCTACCAAACATTTAAAGAGGTAATACCTATTCTCAAACTCTTCCAAAAAATAGAAAAGTAAGGAAAACCTCCAAATTTATCCTATGAGGCCAGCATTACCTTGATATCATAACCAGATAAAGATTCCACTAAAAAAGAGAACTACAGGCCAATATCCCTAATGAATATGGATGCAAAAATTCTCAATAAAATACTACCAAATCAAATCCAACATTACATTAAAGGAATCATTCACCAAAATCAAGTGGGATTTATTCACACTTGAATATTTATTTTGAATAAATATTGAATATTTATTCAATATTCACAAATCAATCAACTTGACACACCACATTAATAAAAGAAAGGATGAGAACCCTATGATCCTCTCAATAGATGCAGAAAAATCATTTGACGAAGTACAACATCCATTCATGATACAAACCTACAACAAAGTAGGGTTAGAGACAATATACCTCAACATAATAAAGGCCATGTATGAAAAACCCACAGCTAATATCATCCTCAATGGGGAAAAACTGAGAGCATTTCCTCTATGGTCAAGAACAATACAGGGATGTCCACTCTCACCACTTTTGTTTAAAATCGTATTGGAAGTCTTAGCCACAGCAATGAGACAACAAAAAGAAATAAAAGGCATCCAATCAGCAAGGAAGAAATAAAACTTTCCCTATTTACAGATGACATAATACTCTATATGGAAAACCTGAAATACTCCACCAAAAAAACTGCTAGCACTGATATACAAATTCAGTAAAGTCACAGGATATAAAATCAACATACAGAAATCTGTTGCATTTCTTTCTATACATCAATAATGAAACAGCACAAAGAGAAATTAAAGAATCAATACCATTTACATTTGCACCAAAACCCATTAGATGCCTAGGAATAAACCTAACCAAAGAAGTGAAATATCTGTACTCTGAAAACTATAGAACACTTATGAAAGAAATTGAAGAGGACCCAAAGAAATGGAAAAGCATTCCAGGCTCTTGGATTGGAAGAACAAACACTGTTTAAATGTCTATACTACCCAAAGCAATCTACACATTTAATGCAATCCCTATCAAAATACCATCAGCATTTTTCACAGAGCTAGAGCAAACAATCCTAAAATTTGTATGGAAACATGAAAGTCCCGGAATAGCCAAAGCAACCTTGAGAAAGAAAAGCAAAGTTGGAGGTATCAAAATTCCAGACTTTACATTACAAAGCTGTAGTAATCAAAACAGCATGGTATTGTCACAAAAACAGACACATGCTTCACATCGCTGGTGAGCCTGGGAATGCAGCCACCTGGAGGGAGTGGAAGAAGGGCTGGGGGCAATGATGGAGGAACCCTATGCAAGGGCCACAGGTTTGGGGCCCCATTTCCTGTGAAGGCCTTTGCCCTTTGAATGGTCTTGTGTCCTGCAGATCAGCTAGGGCCCAAATTCCAGATAGGGCATTGCATGGCCCAAGAAGTCAAGGACTAACAAAGGCAGTCCAACTACTATTTGGAGCAGAAAAAAACACTACAGGACCAAAGATCAGTGGTACATACCTTGGAGTGGGCTGTCGGGATCCTTCCTCCCAGCAAGCCGTTCTTTCCAGGGGAAGAGAAACTCGGTTGCTAGCCTCAGGACTGTCACTGGGTTTCCAGACTCCAGGTTGGAAATCTCCAAGCCAAAGCTTGGGGGCAAGGGGGTTTTGGGGGGACACAAGGGGTGAATGGTGTCAGAAGACCTACAACAGAAGGATAAAACACTTCAAAGCTTCTAGATTAGTTAGGACTAGGCACCGTGGAACACAGCCTTCTTGGATGTGCTACAGAGAGTAGAAGAGAGTAGAAGCCTGTGGCTCCAGGACCTCAAGGTTTATTATAAATAATAAAAGTTAACACTCTTTGAGGACTTACTATATACCAAAGACTGTTCAGTCACTGTATGAGTTTTGTCTCACTTGGCCTCTCAACAGCTCTGTTTATCATCTGATCTCTTTACAGATGAAGAAACCAAGCCACAGTAAGGCCAAGTATCTTGCTCAAAATAGCTTGGCTAGAAAATGGCTTAGCCTGGCTTTAAATTCTGGCTGTAGAAGGTCATGCACTTAACCAGTCAGCCTAGCTGTAAGTCAGTCCTCAAGTGAGGTTGGGGGTTTGGATACAGCAAGACTGGCCATGAGTTGATACGTGTGGGATCTGGGAGATAGATTCATGAGGGTACCTTGCATTATTTTCTCTACTAAAGTGAATATTTGAATTTTTTCCATAATACAAAGTTCAGGGGCACCTGGCTGGCTCAGTGGGTAGAGCACACCATTCTTGATCTCAGAGTTGTGAGTTCAAGCCCCAGGATGGGTGTGGAGCCTACTTAAAAAAAAAAAGTCATAATATAAAGTTCAAAATAAAGGTCCCAATGCCCAAGGTCCACGAGAGATGGCTTTATCAGTGAATTAGGTGTCAGCTAACAGCCACCAGGGGCTGTGACAAAGAGGCCTAGACCCAGTGGCCACCACCTTACCTCCCCCACCCACCCATCACCGAATTCACAGTCCTCACAGTCCTCACCCTGAGAGTAGCCAGTTAACACCCACTGTCTAAAGAGGAACCAGGCAAACCAAACTGGTCACCCAGGTTTCCAGCCAAACCCAAAGACCTTTGAACCAAGCCAATATTCCCCACCAGAAACAAAGCGTAGGGCAGCAAACCTGTAGAAAGTAAGTTGCCCTAACCACCTAAAAACACCCTACATACTCCCCACCTACTCCCACCCCAACCCATTCACACCTGGGAACGTTTAGCAGTTTCCTCTAAACCAAACCTTGTCCCACTCTCCAAAATCCCGGGGACCCATGACCCAAGCAACACCCCTTTCCCACAATTGGGCAATGGTTGCTAGCCTGAGGCTTGCAAACACCTTGACTTCGTTCAGGTCAGAGCTCCAACCCACCACCCCGCCCAGGCTTCATGCCCCTCTCCTCCCATAAAAACTCTGGGGAATCACACCGCCCCTCACCACCACCAGGGGATGTTTGCTCCCAAACCAGGACTATGTCAACCCCACAAAAACCTTAGGGTCTGCCCCACACACCACATGAAGAGAAAATTAGAGCCGGGCCACCACTACCACCAATACGGTGGCCCAGAACAGACCCGCACCACCTTCCAAAAAAGAAAATCCTGGACCATTAGTCCTGGGGCCCCTGCTCAAGGCACGCCCTGCAACCCAAGGACTGACCGCCAAGCCTCGCCACCCCAATTCATTCCTCTAATTCACTCCTCAAGCTGCGAGTTGTTAACCCCCCCCAGGAAAAACAATCCAGATTGCCACCATAAGCCTTGCCAGAGGCCCCCAACCGGAGCCTCTCCTGAATCTCCTCCACCCCCAACCCGCTCACGCCCCAAAGCTGAAGAACAGTGGGTGGGCCAGCACCCTTCATTGCCTTTACAAGGTAGACCCAGGACGCAGAGCCTGCACTCTTGGCGATCGTAGCGTCTTTTCGAAAGACCCACAGTTAGTGCCAATCAACTCAGCTTCTGGGAGCGGGGTCTCACTCTTCCTGAGAATTGGGCTGCGCTGGCGCCCTCTGCTACCCTGTCCCCAATTCCGTAACTCTCTTCAGCGCATAGGGAGGGCAATCCACCCAGGCACCCCAGGCCCGCCTTCTCCAGGGAAGAGCCGGATAATGGCCGTAGGGCCTCTGAGGGCCAACTTCCCTGAAACTCGTTCCCGCGGTGGCTGTCTGACAATAGGCCCATTGCCTCCTCTTAGCCTGGAGGCAGCTTTGCTGGGACCGGGCAAAGACAGCCCTGGAGGGGTCACCCATCTTATCTGGTGCCTCCCTAAAAACCAACCCTAATCCAGGTGTGACACACACAGCAGTGAACGGCGACCAGCCCACGCTAGAGCAGGTTTAATGAAGGCAACAGGACATCCATGCCTAAATGCCCTGTGATAAAAGTCAAGGGCAGAGACTGCAGAGTCGGCTGAATCCTGGAGAAAGTGGGTGTGCAGGAGGAGAAGCCGTTTGACGCGCCTTCCGCGAGCCCGAAAACCCACGGTCCCAGTCAGAGGCTGAGCCCCGGCTGCTAAATCGGGGTTTGTTTATGGTCAAAAATCCGTTCTGTGTAGAACCGAGAATGCCGACTCTCTCCGCTGGTTTTGGCCTGTATTTGCATTTTCAGTATTTAATCACGGAAAGTTTCTACTTAGAGCTCTGGTTTGCCAACTTCTCTGAAAACTACTCTCAAAACAGCCGTTTGCGCACTCTCATCTTCATTATTTCCTTCTGCTGGCTTTAGGCTGCTGTTTGTTTTCTGCCCTGGAGTTCTCTGGTTCCCAGGAGGTTTGCATACAATGTTTCATAGATAAAAATACGCCTTTTTCTGCTGATGGCAATTTATCTATATTTGCTGCTACGGGTGCCACTGCCTCTGCTCCCCCAGTCCTGCCACCTACACACGACCCCTGGAGGCGCACCCAGATCTGGCGGGTGGGGGTACTGGGGTTCTCCGCCGAGACTTGCCCTAGGTGCCCCAGGGACCGTGAGCAGGAGGCGCGGACACACCCCCTCTGCTGGCTCGGGGTCCCCGCCTGAGCTGTAACTCACCCGGGTTGAAAACAAGAGTTGGGGGAGAGAAAAATGACCTAAAAGAGATCAGAGTCCGGCCTCTTAATTGAGGCTGTAAACCCGGCTTGGAACTTTGCATTCCGGGCTCTGAAAGGCAGCTGGAGAGTGTGCGGCCCAGGACATTGACAGGGGAACAGCGCCCCTTTGTGGTCAATGTTTGGTGGCCTTGAAGATGATGGGAAAACCTCGCAAGTTGGTGAAACTCCCTAATAGGCGAATCACAGAGACAGCGGGGCATATGAATACCCTTATGAGCAAATTAGAGCAGTGGAACATTGTTTCTCCTACCAGACTGGGAAAAGTTATAAAAAATAGATTATAGCCATCATAAACTGCCAGGTGGGAAATTAAAAATGCGATGCTCTCCCTGGGAGCTTTTTGGAACAAGGAATCAAAAGGCTTTCTTAAAAGTGCATCCACTTTGATCTAGCTATTCCTTTTTTTATGTATTAATCTTTAAGTAGGAAAAGGGGTAGTAAGTTAAAGGATTACACAGAAGCATTGCTTATCATAGCAAAATTAAGAAAAATATGCAATTGTTTAAACACATTAGTAAACACAAGATCCATATAATAGACTGATGCAATTATTTAAAAATGATATTCTGACTATATTGTCATTGAAATGACTGCAAACGTTGCTAAATTAACTGAAAACAGGGTTTAAAACAATATGTACACTCTTGTCACAGGCAGGGTTCTTCAGAGCAGATGGAGAAACCATGGGTGGGGAGAAGCAGCAATTAGGGATACACATCTATGAAAGAAGCCAGCAGAAGCCGGCTTGGGCAGAGGGAGAAGTTAAACCATAATGCAGGCTTAGCAGAACCTCAGCCAGCCAACAGGGACTCCAGAACAAGCATGACCCATCAGAGTTGGCTAGGTCAACACGCGATGGCCAGATCTTTATACCCACACCTCTCCCAGGCACAGGAAGGGGCTGCCAGGGAAGGGCCTGACCTCAGGAGGCATCCCTCTGCAGCTGAAGTCAACTGCTGAAGCTGATAGCCAAGGGCTGTGCAAGGAACAAATTCCTCACAGGTGAGCAAGCAAGTCGCCCCTTCAAGGTAGTGTATTTCTGCATCCACCACACCATATGTGTCTATGATATATGTTTTCAGAAAATAAATTACACCTGTCTGGGCCCATGGAAAAAAATCTGAAGGAAGATAAAACAGGGACTCCAGTAGAACAACTCTCAAAAAGTGAAGAGGCCTGTGATGTTTACTTTTATGTGTCACCTTGACTGACCATGGTGATGTAGGTTTGGAACGTGTTCGCGAGGTCCGGAGCCGTCGGCCAAGAAAGAATTGCTGAGATGTCTTTGGTGCAAAAAGGATGATTTTATGAAAGCAGGGGAGACAGGACCCCGTGGGCAGAAAGAGCACTGGGGCTGTGAGGAATGGCTGATTATACACTTGGGAATTGGGGGAGGTAAGGAAAAAGGGAGGTGTCCAAAAGGACTTTCATACGCTGAAGAAGATTTAGGATGCTGGAGGTGTTGCTATTGCCAAGTTAAGGTCGTTTTTCCTTCTAGTGAGGCATTAACAGTAAGACAGTTGGGAGATTCCTGAGGAATGCTATACTCTGTTATAAGTCCATGTCAATAGGCTGCAGATTATAAAGAAGTTTAATTTTATTTACATTCCCTTTTGCCTCTGTTTCCCACCTCACTGTGGAGGGGCGGTGATGTTAGGGCTCCAGGAAATTGGTTCTCTGGGTCTCTGGAAGTTAGGCTATTGATAAGAATGCTTTTTCCTTGTAAATCACTAAAACACTGGTAAACTGATAAGGACTCACGTCCTCTGATTTTTATCAGTTCACCATTTGCTTTTCCCTTCCTTAGCTTTAGGGCAGCCAGAAGTGCCTGAGGAATGCCACACACAGCCCACCCTGTGGGGGCTGGAGTGAGGCGTCGGCTTGTGCTTTGCCCTCAGCTTGCCTTCTGCTCCCTGATCAATGGGGTAGCCAGATTAAACACTGTTTCTGGATGTGTCTGTGAACATGTGTGTTTCTGGATGAGATTAACATTGGAATCAGTGGACTCAGTAAAGTAGATTGCCCTCCCCAATGTGGGGAGTATCATCCAATCCCCTGAGGGCCTGGATAGAACCAAAGGCGAGGGAAGGGGGAATTCACCCCTTTTCCCCCTCTTTGCTTGAGCTAGGGGCATCTATCTTCTTCCCCACTGGCCCCCTGCTGGGGCTCCTGGGTCATAGACCCTCAGACTTAGACTAGAATCTGAACCATTGGCTTTCCTTGTTCTCAGGCCTTGAGACTCAAACTAAATTACACCACCAGCTTTTCCTGGTCTCCCACTTGCAGATGGCAGATGGTGGGGTTTCTCAAACTCCGTAATTATGTGAGCCAATTCCTTGTAATAAATAGATACACACACACAATTGTTCTGTTTCTGGAGAATCCTGACTAATACAAGGCCCCAGGCATCCATGGAGCAAAAACTATTAACTCATCCTTTAGTGAGGCACCTCTAAGGTACCAGCCAGCTGCAGTATTTTGCTCCCAGGAGGTTAAATCCAGTGAAAAGGCCAAGGACTGGAGGAGACCCAGGAGGGATAGGCTCAAAGCCGAGTCAGAGTTCTGAAACCGAGCCTCCTGTTACAGGCTGATCTGCCCCACTGAGCAGAGCTCCAGCAAGACTTAAAAGAGGCGTCCTTTGTCTTCCAGGCAGCCCCTGGTATCCATAGCCTCAAGTACCATCCCACCAGGACTGAGTCCTGAATACCTGCCCCACATAGAAGTCTAGTCTCCAGGCAACGCTATCTTAGCTGGAGGCCTTCACTCCTGCTGCCTAAGCAGGGCAAATGCTCCCTCCTTCCTCTGTCCCAGGCAGAAAGTCTCCTGACTACCCAGAATAAAGGGATCCACAGACATCTCAGGAAAGGGTATCCCGCAGAACATGGCCAACGGCCATGAGATCCCTGCCCCCTGCCTCAGTTTCCCCATGCATATAATGGGGTCCTCAAGGTACTGTGGATACAAAAGTGAATGAGACAGAGCCCATGCCCTCAAGGCAGTGGGAGAAGGACTTGAATGCAAACACAATGGTGACACTGCAGGAAAAGAGTTAGGTGAAGGTATAAGAGGGGACATGGCAGTTACAGCTGGTAGGTCGTGTGGGGGCTATTGCCCCAGGCCCACACCAGATCCCAGGTAGAGATTCGGGGTCCCAGGGCCTGAGTGCAGCTGTGCTTGGAGAGGAGGAAGCAAAGCAGAGCGTCAGGCCTGAGGAGAGAGACCTTGAGCCTGAGAGCCTTCAGTCCGCCCCCTAGGACTTGGCTCTCCCTGGTTTCCCTCCTGGTGGCAGAAGTAGGTAGGGGCCTTAGAGAGATGCGGGACCAGGAGCAACATCAGGGCCTCAGGGGAGGGAGGAGATGAGAAGGTCCATGTGAGAAGGTCAAGGAGGGGAAGTGGAGGAGGAAGAGGAGAGGAAGAGGAAGAAGTGGGGATGGGAGAGGAGGGAGTAGGGGGAAGGGTGGAAGCTACGTTCCTGCCCCCTCTCTCTGGCTGGGGGTAGGAGCACACAGCCTGTGGGTGCGGTCAGATACTGGGGCCCCAGCTAACTGCCCTCTGCCTAGGAGAGAAGGAGAGTCCATGAGCCCAGCGCTGGCCAGGGGATGGTCAATGGCCCTTCTGTTACCTGTGTCCCCATGAGGCCTCTGCCCCCTGGTCTCCTTTGTTACAAAGGCTGCCTCCTACAGGCCTCCGGTTACAGAGAACCCTGCCCCACCCCCAGAGCTGCCAGCCAGCAGGGGCTCGGGACCTTGAGCTTCCTGAGATGCGGAAGCTCAGTAAGCCTCCTGTGGTAAACCTAATGATTTGTGTTGTTTTAAGCCACTAAGCTGGTGGCACTTTGTTCCAGTGGCAATAGGAAACCCACATTCCCCCTGGGGAGCAGTGTTCTTCCCCTCAAGGTGCCTGGATGCCACTCCCTCTAATCTGCCCTAAGGCTCCCAATTACTGGCTGCCAGGCTCCCTTTTGGCCTGGGGAGGAATGGTCACTGCCCTCATCTCTCCACTCGGATCCAGCGACCCAGCGGAGCCCCAGGCCTTGGCAAGCTGGCCAGGCCTGCCTGCTGGTCCGCAGCAGCCTTGCCAATGGGACACCTTGCTGGACTTGAGATGGTGGAGGGGATCAGAGATGCATTCAAGCTGCCGTGAAACCAGGATCTCCTGATTAGGGTTTTGGTTTAAAGTTGGGTAAGACAGTGTTCAGCTTCAAAACCTTAGAAACACCTTGGAATTTCCCTGTAGACAGCGGGAGAGAATCTCTGTCCCATGGCATATTAGAAGTATTTGGCCTTCCAGAGGAGAGTAAGGCTGCAATGAAAGACCAGGGACAGAGTGGGGCAGTGTTCCTGGGGAGGTTGTGCCTCCTCTCCAGGATCTCCCTCCAGGGTTGACTGGTTGCCTTCTGGACAAGCACAGGTCCACCTCCTGGAACTTCCACTGCTCTGCTTCCCAAGCTCTCTTCACCCTTAGAGCTGAGCCCAACATCCTAGAACCCCCAGTGCAGCCTCCTTCTGGATGCTGTGAGCACTAAATGGCCACCTCTGCCCCAGACCCCAACTCCTTGACTTCCTTTCTCCCTAGAGAGCATGACCAACGAGCGGGCCAAGCCTCACCCCACCAGGCTGTTACTGCAGGCCCAGGTGGGAGTGCCTGTGAGTAGGTGCAGGAGGCCCCCCTTTATTTTTCCCCTGCCCTGTTCGCACTCCCACCCTCCTGTTATCCTGTTCTCCCCATCTTCTCTAGAAATTTTCCACTTTTCTACATTTTCACAAGGCTTTTTAAATGGGTTCGCTCTGTGGGGCGCCCAGGTGGCTCAGTCTGTTAAGCGTCTGCCTTCGGCTCAGGTCATGATCCCACAGTCCTGGGATGGAGTCCCGCATCGGGCTCCAGGGAGCCTGCTTCTGCCTCTGCCTCTCTCTCTCGCTCTCTCACGAATAAATAAAAATCTTTAAAAAAAAAAGATAAAAATAAATGGGTTTGCCCTGTGCCTTAATGCAAGGAACATTGCTGTCCCCTGAGGACCCTGTTGGGGTCCTTGGGTCCTTCTGGGAGGACCTTGGGTCCGTCTGGGAGAGCACCTCGGACTTTCAATATAGCAGGAAATTCCCCAACTACAGTTCAGTTAGCAGAGAGGTGGCGCCCGAGGAATTGCCCCTGGGGGAGGGGGGGGGAAGAGATGCGTATGTAAATGATATGCAAATGAGTTCAGAACCCGCTCTCCAGATTGGTGCCTCTCAGTCCCCAGGTCCTGCCCCGAGAGGAGCTCCCCCGAGCAGCCTCGCGCCTCCGGGTTGAGTGCGGGACCCTACCGGGGGTCTGCCATCCGCCTTGCTTCCTTCTGTGTCTCCTCTCTCCCGTAGTCCGGTTTAGCACTCTCTGAGTCCCCTTCCATGCTAGCTTGCCTGTTCTGGCCCCCGTTCTTAATTGCCAAATTCTCCCGTCTTGGGTTTCCCACCCCCAGTGAAACAGACATGTCCCAATGTTTAAGGTACAGGGAAGCTCACTCAGAGAAGCAGCCCGCGTCCACAGTGCCCCCTGACCTGTGCACGTCCGACTCATACCGCGGAGATCTTGGGGTATATGGCAATGAGCGCTCGGAGTGGGTGCTCTGGTCTGGGTGGCACCAGGAGAGAGACCATCACTCTCCCTTAATGAGCCCACAGCCTGTCCAGGTCTGACGCTCTTCTAAGGCCTCACTCATTTCCGGGGGCGGCCCACAGGGGATGCTATGAGAACGTTAGCATGGGCAGGGAGGCCCATGTCTTCCCAAGTCTCCTCCCCTGCGGATGGGGACCCCGGGGGCGGGGAGTTCCTGGGCGCCTTCAGCCCTTTTAGGTTTAGGAATGAATGGGTGCGATCTGTTTTCCCACCCAGCTCGCCTGGTCAATGGCTGCTTCAAATGCAGAGAAGTTGGAGGTGATAAATCTGATATCTGGTGGATTGCAGGAGGAAACATCTTTCAGTCCGTTTTGGAAAACAATTTGGCAATGTCTCATAGCATTAGAATATATCTATGCTTGGGCCCTATAGTCTCATTCTTGGATATCTATTCTGAGGAAATAATCACTAATTAAGATCACATACAAGGATGTTATTGCAAAAAAATTTCCTGGTGCTCCTCAATAGTGAGGGGTACATTACGGTTTATCTCCCCCCACCCCGGGGATTAGAACCTTAAGTCAGCATTAGGATTGGTAGGATTAGGGCATGGGGATTAGGGTTCTGGTGAGGCCCCTAATATTAGGATTGGAGTTAGAGCCTTAAATTTAAGACCTTAAAGTTAGGGCTTGGGTTCGTAGTTTAGGGTTAAGGTGACACCCAGGATTAGGGTCTTAAAAGGAATGTGCTATATCCCTATTAACTGATTCATGCAGATCTCTTGGATGTGTTAAGAGGCAGAAAACGTATACATTATAACCCCATTTTTGTAAAGCAGATAGTGATCAACTTTTTCTGTGTGCCATTTATGTGTTTACATATACATGCATTTGAGAATGTTGTCAACATTGGATAAATGCAGGGGGAGAAGGGGGAAAAAGAAGATTTTTTTTTAAGCTGCATTATAAAAGAAGGTGTACTTACCTCTTTTGACTCCACTAACTTCACACGGAAATAAGCACTGATCCCCAGGTTTCCCTCTTTTGCCTGGCTCCCATCTACCTTTCTACATCCACTCACTTGTCTATGGACACCTTGGTTTATAAGATGTGGGATGATATCCACACCCTTCAGGAAAGATCCAGACCCTGCCTCTCATGGCCACAAGAGAATAGAACACAGTACAAAATGCAGCATCTCAGATAATAAACCTAAGGCCTCTGGGAGAGAGTCTCACCTGCAGAAGCAAGAGCACTGTGCTTTTTCAGGAGACCGTTCAGAAGTGGCAGCAGGGGAGACCCCTGCCTCAGGTCAGCACTGGCCTCATCCAGAAGGCTGCCACTCCAGGAGCCCAGGATCTCTCAAGCTGTGCTAGACGCTCCCCTTGTACATAAGCCCTGTGGAATTTGGCATGTTCTCTGAATCATCCATTATATCTTGAGGCCCCAAGCTGAGGGCCAGCCTATTGTATATTTGATCACTGCTAGGGGAAGGACCAGGAGTTCTGGACACAGCCAACTTTCCCAGTCCCCTGGTGCTGCCATCCCCTGATGCTCAGCATTAGTTGTAAACAAATGCCAGGCTCCAACATTAAGCAGTAAGGGTCTTACTGTGCCAGTCACATGTCTATCATTCCACAGTGAATGACTCTAGCCCAAGAGATGCTGCTATGGGACCTCCTCCTCTTTAAAAGCCTTAAAAGGAACTTGGGGGATCATTTCTTTTTCAACTGAACACTAAGCTCTCCTCTCAGCAGATTTGTCTCTGTCCCAATCTAGAACAATGTAGCCCTCCTCTCACACTGGCTCCACAGAGCCCTCTGTTCTGGTGCTGGTGGCACACCTTGCCTCAGCCTCCCCCTCCTCTTTCAGGACTTCTCTCTGATTCAGGTCTCAGGTACCCTGTTCTCTTTTATCTTGAACTGTTGAAGCTCTGCCCTGTGGCTTTCAGTATCCTAAAGCAGGAAACTAAATTTGATTCAAGAAAGCTAGCAATGGAGAAAATGAGCGGCTGGAAGTGGGACAATGGGAGAAGACAAGGGAAATTTGGGGGAGGGGACAGAGGCAAGACAGGAGGAGGAGGGTGTAGGGGGGATGGCAGATTGACATCTCTCCTCAACGTGGTCCCATATACTGATCTGAGCACCTATGGAGAAGCTGATGGTGTTACTAAAAAGAGGTTTTATGATGCTCTGGACATAAATGCAAATGCTTCCATGTCATGACATGGAAAGTAGATCTGGAAGAAAGAAGAGGTGCTTCCCCTGGGCCCTACATAGAGGCTAGCACCACTGTTGGCACCTTGAGGAATGAAAAGTTGAGAAGCATCTGGGCTAGCACCTCAGCCAACACATGAGCATTCCCATACAGCCAAGGGAAATGGGAGGATTTTCTAAGGGAGTGTGAGGCCACAGATGTGGTCAGCAGAGGGGGAAGAAATCATTAGGGAGAAAATGTACCAAACACAAGTATAAGTCACATACTACAGTTAGTACTTTAGATGATTATCTTATTTAAGTATCAAAATGACACTACATGGAATGTAATATTGCTCTACAAGCACAGAGTAAAGTCTAGACACTCAGATTTGAGGCTGAGCTCATATGCAGATGAGTCATGATGTCACTGTCCTCAAGTTTGCTCTGGATCTGAGCTCCATCATCTGTAAAAGACAAAAATAATAGTGACTACATGAGGAATAAAAAGGGTAATAATGGCAAAGCACTTGACATCGTGGAGGACTTATATAAGCATTCTGTAACTCTCACTTATGATTATCCCCATTTTATCTGTAAGGAAACAGGATTAATTACCCAACACACATGAGTCCACATTTGAATGACTGACCATGCCACCAGAACACAAAATCTTATCCATGGGAAAGTACTTGCCCAAAGATTCAAAACTTATAGTGACTTCAGATAACCAAGCCCTAATATCAAGGTGGTGAGGGGATTTACGTATCAACCTAAAAACTTTATACCTATCAAAAGTAAAGACTAAAAAAGTCATTGAAGATACAAAATAATTAAGAGAGCTTACTCCCATACAGCCTCACTAAAGGAACTATTGAAGAATCATTTCAGCAAGAACAAAAGTGAACCTAGAAAACAGACCAGGAATATAAGGGGAAAATGATCCCCAAAATGTTTAATTATGTAATATAATTAGTTTCTTTACCCATTTAAAAAACAGATTTTAAGTAACAATTAAAATTCATGGGGGGCCGCCTGGGTGACTCAGATGGTTAAGCATCTGCCTCCGGTTCAAGTCATGATTTCAGTGTCCTGGGATCGAGTCCCGCATCGGGCTCCCTGCTCAGTGGGGACCCTGCTTCTCCCTCTCCCTCTGCCTGCTGCTCCCCCTGCTTGTGCTCTCTCTCTGACAAATAAATAAATTAAAAAAAAATCTTTATAATCTCTGTATTTTGCAAATTTTACTATGCTATGTCTTCTTATTGGCTTGCTTTTGTTGATTTTGATGGGAATTCTCTGTGCCTTCCAGGTCTGGATGTCTGTTTCCTTCCCAAGATCAGGGAAGTTTTTAGCTATAATCTGCTCAAATAAACTTCCTGCCCCTTTTTCCCTCTCTTCTCCTTCCGGGACTCCTATGATAGGAATGTTATGCTTTATGGAGTTGCTGAGTCTACATTCATGATCCAATATTTTTCTTTTCCTAGTCCTTTAAGCTTCATTATTTTCCATAATTTTATCTTCTATATCACTTATTCATTTTCTGCTTCTTCCATCCATTTATTATTACATCCAGCTGTTTTGCATCTCAGTTATGGCATTTTTTTATTTTGGCCTGAATAATTTCTAGGTCTTTTATCTCTGTGGTAAGCAACTCCCTTGTGTCTTCTATGCTTTTTCTCAAACCCAGCTAATATCCTTATGATTGTTGTTTTAAAATCTGGATCAGGCATATTACTAATATCTGTTTCAATTAGATCCCTGGCCTTGACCCTTTCTTATTCTTCCTTTTGGGAAGAATTCCTCCGTTTTGGCATTTTCTCTAGGTTTCTGTTCTCTTCTGTGTGTTAAGAAAGCCTGGTATGTTTCCTGCTCAGAGAATAATGGCTTTTTAAGGAGAGATCATATACTGTCCAGGGCCTGGTTCTTCAGGAAGTGTTTCTGGTGTATGCTGCATGCATTCTGCTGCTGTGGTTTGGCTGCTCTTTCCCTCAGGTCAGCCCTCTGCTGAGTTTCTCCTTGCCTACAGTGGGGAGTTTTGGGACCTTGTCCAGCATGTGATGAGTTTTAACTAGGTGTGCTCTGGTCTGCTTGTTAATAGAGATCTGATGCTATTTCCCCTAAAGCTGAAGCTTTACAGCACTCTATGGTCAGTAGACTTGGTGCATGCAGAGGGTTTGTGCTGGTCTTCTGGGGGAGGGGCTCCCTTCTCTGTTTCCCAGGCAAACTTACCCTAGTAAAGAAGCACCTGCTGAATGCAGGGGGATGTGGCTTGGTATAAGAGGCTCAGGCCTCCATTGTTGGTACTGTTCTGCTCACTGAAGTCAGTCTATGCTGATGGGCAGGGGAGAAAAAATGGTACCAGCCCTCTCCCTTGTTCCCAGAGAGGGGAATTTACTCCTGCTAATGTCCAGAAGCCCTAACAGAAGAGCAAACAATCTTCCCTCATGTGTCCCAGGCATCCCTCAGATCCCTGCCTTCACCCTGTCTGTGTCCAGGCTGTCCGCCTGCATGGCAATACAGTGCTCCTGTGTTTTATCCCAGGAAGACCAGATGAGTTTAAAAACTCTAAACTTTAGGGACTTGGTATGGTGCAGACCCACACTGGTCCTCTGGGACAGTCTTGCCACCCTAATGTTGGTGCAGGTTTGTCCCAGAAGGGCCATTGCACCAATACACAGGAGCTTGGAGTTTAGAGTAAAGCACAGCAAAAAGCCAATGTCCAGGTTAGCCACCTTGAGCAGGTATCTCTGCTCCTATGCTAAGGGGTAGAGGAGTAAAATGGCACCTGTCAGCTCTTTTGTCCCCTCAGAGGCAATGGCACCTGTCCCAGATACACCCAGAAAGGAGCAACTGTCTCTCCCAGTGTGTCCTGAGGGATCCCCAGAGCACACTGTCCACTCCTGGGTCTCTACCCTCCTTTTCCATAGGAGCACTGCAGTGCCCATCAGACTCAACACCAGCCAGCTGTGGACCTCTAAAACCAGTCTTTGAGCTCCGCTGATTGTAAAAACTCATGATAATCAGTCCCTCTCCTTTTCCCAGTCAGTGGCAATGGGGAATTATTTTCCTTGTGAGATCCTCTGTGCACTGCTGTCTCTCCTCTCTCTCTCACCTCTCTCTGTGATCAGGGCTCCCTCCCCTCCATAGCACCCACAATCCTTTTCTTCCCCAAATCATATCTCCACAAGTCCTACCTTCCATGATGTGGCCTCCTTTCTTCCTCCAGTTGTGCAGTTTGTTCTGTCAACCCTCAGATCAATTTCTTGGGTGTTCAGAATGACCTTATCTTTATCTAGCTGTGTTCCAGGGATGAGGCAAGCACAGGGTCCTTCTACTACTCCACCATCTTAGCTCTTCTCATGAAGAAACTTGTTTATAAATGTTTATAGCAGCTTTATTCCTGATAAGCTTAAACTGGAAACTACCCAAAGATTTTTCATTGGATGAATAGTTAAACAAACTGGTATATCCATAAAATGGAATGTGATTTAGCAGTAAAAAGAATGACTGTTGATATACAGAATTTGAATAAACCTCAAGAAATTATGCTAAGTGAATAAAGCCAGTCTCTAAAAGATATTGTGATGTTGTGACTTATAAGAAATATATATTTGATCTTTGTCCTATTTCTGGCACAAAGGTCCTAATATCCTTGGAGTTTCTTAAGTAATAAGAGTAATGGGAGCATCTTTTGTTATATTTTGTCTTTTGTCCTCAGTTCCTGAGAGAGCATCAAAGCAATAAAGGTGAAAGGAATGTTTTGTTATTCATAACAAGCCCCTTCCCACCACACCTCAGTATGTTAGTGAAGTGACTTTTGGAAAGCTCTTAAGTATCTATGAGTGGGGCTGGCTGCCAGGGCATTAGAAATTTCATCCTCATCCCCCAACCACTAGGAAGGGGAGAGGGGCTAGAGATTTAGTTCAGTCACTAATGGCCAATGATTTACTCAATGGTGCCTATGTAATGGATGCTCCATTAGAAACCCAAGAGGGCAGGATTTGGAGAGTTTCCAGTTTGGTGAACACATCACATGCCTGGAAGGTGGCACATGCCAGTTCTACGGGGATAGAAGCTACTGCACTCAGGACCTTTCTGGACCCCACCCTATATACTTCTTCATCTAGATGTTCATCTATATCCTTTATAATAAAATGGTAAAAATAAGTAAATGTTTCCCTGAGTTCTGTGAGCCACTCTAGCAGATTAATTGAACCTGAGTAGGGGGTTGGTAACAATTTGGACTTGTAAATGGATTCTGAAATGGGGACAGTCCTGTGGTACTAAACTTTCAATCTGTGGGATCTAATCCTATCTCCAGGTAGCTGGTGTCAGAACTGAGTTAATAGTTTGGTGGTGTTGCACACATCAAAGATACATAGTGCATGACCATATATCTAACATTTGTGAAATAACAATTATAAAAATGGAGAGCAGATTAGTGGTATACGGGGGTTAGGGATGAGGTGGGGTGACTATAAAGGTGTAGCATGATGGTCTTGTGGTGATGGTACAGTTTGTATACTAGACATAGTGGCATTTACATAAAGTTCATGTGCTAAAGCTGCATAGACCTATATATATACACACAAAATGAATTCATGTATAATTGGTGAAATATCAGTAAGCTTCGTGGATTGTACCAATGTCAATTTCTTGTTTTTTTTCATATTGTGTTATAGTTATTTACAACATTAACACTGGGTGAAAAGTACACAGGACCTTCCTATACATTTCTTGTAGTATATTATTAGTTAAAAATTAAAATATTTTGGGGCACCTGGGTGGCTCAGATGGCTAAACATCTGCCTTTGGCTCAGGTGATGATCTCAGGGTTGGGCTCCTTGGTCAGCAGGGAGCCTGCTTCTCCCTCTGCCTGCTGCTCCCCCTGCTTGTATGCTCTC
Source organism: Callorhinus ursinus (assembly GCF_003265705.2). NCBI lineage: Eukaryota > Metazoa > Chordata > Mammalia > Carnivora > Otariidae > Callorhinus > Callorhinus ursinus. The sequence goes on along the minus strand of NW_027397143.1, from coordinate 3,381,180 downwards.
TCTGTCAAGTAAGAGAGCACAATTTATTTATTTGACAGAGAGAGCACAAGCAGGGGGAGCAGCAGGCAGAGGGAGAGGGAGAAGCAGGCTCCTTGCTGAGCAAGGAGCCCAATGTGGGGCTCAATCCCAGGACCCTGGGATCATGACCTGAGCCAAAGGCAGACATTTAGCCAATTGAGCCACCCACCTTTTTTTTTTTTAGATTTCATTTATTTATTTAAGAGAGAGAACAAGTAGGGGGAGCAGCAAAAATTTAAAAATTTTAAAGCAATGATAAAACTAGATCAAACTGTCATAAATAAGCTTCAAGACTCTAGTAATCCACCAGAGGCATACAACAAATTGAGAAGTATCAACAAAAGCTACTGAACCCCAGGTGAGAACAACAGGAATCTGCTGCATTTAGCCTGGAGTACTCCCATCTGCCCACCCCTAGCTCTATCAGAACAGTATTTCTACCTGGAGAGGGCAAGATGCGAAAACCATAAGCTTTTACACTGGAAGTGGCTGAATTGATTTGGAGCAGAGAACAGAATGACCATACATAAGTGTGTTGTTGGAAAGAGTAGCAATCTTGGTGGAAAACAGAATGGAACAGCCAACATCACAGCAAGCCTAGGATTAGATTCCTTGGTTAAAGCAAGCAAGACTAGAATAGTCAGAAATTTAGTCGGGAGATCTGGATAAATATAAAGATATCCACACCTAGATACATGACATTCAAACTATTGAAAGAGAGAATCTTGAAAGTAGAAAGAGAAAATGACTCATCACCCATCATGGGGTTCAATCCCAGGACCCTAGAATCATGACCTGAGCTGAAGGCAGATGTTTAACTGACTGAGCCACCCAGGTGCCCCTTAAATTTTATTTTTATGTAATTTTTATAATTTTATAAAATTTATATAATTTTATATTTACAGGAAATTGGAGGGAAAGTAGAGAGAGTTCCCATATACCCTTCAACCAGCTTCCCTCAATGACAATATCTTGTATAACTACAGTACAACATAAGAACAAGGAAAATTATATTGGTACAATATACAAAGTTTATTCAGATTTCACTGTTTTACATAAATTTATCTATGTGTGTGTATTTCTATGCAATTCTATTACATCCAGATTTGTGTAACCACCACAATCAATCTACAGAACTAATCCATCACCAAAAGTCTCCCTTATGACATCTCTTCCTAGCCACATACATCCACTCCCCCTCCCATGCCTAACCCTTGTCAACCACTAATCTGTTCTCTATGTCTATACTTTTGTTATTTCAAGAAGGTTACCTAAATGGAATCATATGCTATGTAATCTTTCAGGATTGGTTTTATTCACTCATCATAATTCTCTTGAGGTCCATCTATATTGTGCATATCAATAGTTAATTTATTTTTATTACTTAATAGTATTTCATAGTATGGATGTACATTGTTGTTTAACTATTCACCCATTGAAGGACCTTTGGGTAGCTTCCAGTTTGGGAATATCAGGAATAAAGCTACTATAAACATTGATGAACAAGTTTCTCCATGGAAATAAGTTTTCATTTCTTTGTGATAAATGACCACAAGTGCAAATTGCTCAGTCAAATGCAAGTCCACTTTTGGTTTTCAAAGGAACTGCCAGATAGTAGGAAGGGAGAAATGAAGGGGGGGACATCAGTGGGAGAGACGAACCATGAGAGACTATGGACTCTGAGAAACAAACTGAGGGTTCTAGAGAGGAGGAGGGTGGGAGGATGGGTTAGCCTGGTGATAGGTAATAAAGAGGGCACATTCTGCATGGAGCCCTGGGTGTTATACGCAAACAATGAATCATGGAACACTACATCAAAAACTAATGATGTAATGTATGGTGATTAACATAACATAATAAAATAAAATGTAAAAAAATTAAAAAAAAAACAAAGGAACTGCCAAACTGTTTTCCAGAGTGGCTGTATCATTTTTTATTTCAATTTTTTAATTTAAATTCTAGTTAGTTGACATATATGGTAAAATTGGTTTCTGGTGTAGAATTTAGTGATTCATCACTTACATTTAACACCCAGTGCTGATCACAAGTGCCCTCATTGATACCAGAGTGGCTATATAATTTTGCATTTTGACTAGCAATGTATGAATGACCTAGTTTCTCTGTATCCTCACCAGCATTTGATATTATCACTACTTATTTTAGGCATTCTGATAGGTGTGTAGCGATAGCTCATTGTGGTTTTAATTTGCATTTCCCTACTAGCTAATGACATTAAACATCTTTTCATGTGTTTATTTGCCATCTGCATGTCCTGAGGTAGATATTTGAAAATTTAAGGTGCATATTGTAATTCTTAGAGCAACTACTATGAAAATAACTAAAAAAAATAGTAAAAATAAAGGGGGAAGAGAGATTAAAATGACACACACAAAAAAATCTATTTAACACAAGCAAAGGTGGTAAAGGAGGAACAGAGAAGCAAAAAACAAAAAAACACATGAAACAAATAGAAAATAAGTCACAAAACTGAAAAAGTAAATCCAACTATGGCAATAATTATAATAAATGTGAATAGATTAAAAAGCCCAAATAAAAGGACAGAGCCTAGGTTTTATTTTTTTTTTAAGATGATTTATTTATCAGACAAAGAGCACAAGCAGGGGAAGCAGCAGGCAGAGGGAGAGGGAGAAGCAAGCTCCTCGCTGAGCAGGGAGCCCCATGTAGGGCTTGATCCCAGGACGCTGGGGTCATGACCTGAGCTGAAGGCAGAGGTTTAACCTACTGAGCTGCCAGGTGCCCCCAGAGCCTAAATTTTAAAAAGAAAGACTCAATTTTGTGCTGACTCTAAGAGACACAGCTTAGATTCAAATATACAAATAAGTTGAAAGTAAAAGAATGGAAAAAAGATATTAATTGCAAACAATATCCATAAAAGAGCTAGAGTAACTGTAGTAATATTTGGTAAAGCTGACTTTAAGGCTAAAAATATTACAAGGGAGAAAGAAGTGGGTGCATGTGTGGCTCAGTCAGTTGAACATCCAACTCTTGGTTTGGGCTCTGGTCATGATCGCATGGGTTGTGAGACTGAGCCCCAGGATAGGCTCTGCACTCAGTGGGGAGTCTGAAGGCTTGAAGATTCTTTCACTCTGCCCTTTCCCCCCACTCATGCACATGTGCTCTCTCTAAAATAAATCTTAAAAAAAAAACAAGGGAGAAAGAGGGACATTTCATAATGAAAATAGACAATAAGACAACTATAGTTGTGTATTTTAAGACTCCATTCTCAATAGCTGATAGAAAAATTGGACAGAAAATTAATAAGAATAAAAAAGACTTCAACAACACTGTCCAAAAACTTGACTTGACATTGATTGAACACTGCCCAAAAATAGCAGTGGACCTGTGGAACATTTTCCAAAATAGAGCATTTGGTTGGCCATAAAAATGTCCCAACAAATTTAAAAGGATTGAAGTCATTAAATGTAGGTTTAAGGCCACAGTGGAATATAATTATAAATCAAAACTAGAAAGAAATGTGTGAAAATCCCCAAATATTTGGAAATTAAAGAACGTACTTCTAAACTATAGGTTAAAGAAAAAATCATAACAGAAATTAGAACGTAAAAGAACAGAAGAAGAGATCAACGAAACTAGGAGCTGGTTCTTTGAAAGAATTAACAAAATTGATAAACCGCCGGCCAGACTTATCAAAAAGAAAAGAGAAATGACACAAATCAACAAAATCATGAATGAAAGAGGAGAGGTCACAACCAACACCAAAGAAATACAAACAATTCTAAGAACATATTAT